>NC_069500.1:480070667-480200667 GCF_027579735.1 Bombina bombina
TAACTACAATTAAATAAAATTAAATAAAATTATCTAAAGTTCAAAAACAAACAAACACTAAATTACAGAAAATAATAAAATAATTACAAGATTGTTAAACTAATTACACCTAATCTAATCCACCTAACAAAATAAAAAAGCCCCCCAAAATAAAAAAGCCCTACCCTACACTAAATTACAAATAGCCCTTAAAAGGGCCTTTTGCGGGGCATTGCCCTAAAGTAATCAGCTCTTTTACCTGTAAAAAAAAAATTACAACCCCCAACATTAAAACCCACCACCCACACAACCAACCCTACTCTAAAACCCACCCAATCCCCCCTTAAAAAAAAAAACTAACACTAACCCCTTGAAAATCACCCTACCTTGAGAAGTCTTCACCCAACCGGGCCGAAGTCCTCCACGAAGCCGGCAGAAGTGGTCCTCCAGATGGGCAGAAGTGTTCCTCCAGACGGGCAGAAGTCTTCCCCCAGGCAGCATCTTCTATCTTCATCCATCCGGCACTAGGATTGAAGTTCAATCCTATTGGCTGATCCAATCAGCCAATAGGATTGAGCTCACATTCTATTGGCTGATTGGAACAGCCAATAGAATGCGAGCTCAATCCTATTGGTTGATTATTTTTTATTAGATAATACTTTGTCCCAATTCATGTTATTTAAATATTACCTTAAATCATTGAATTTTGCTTTCTTGCAATTAAGAGTCTTAGTTGAACCTTTAAGACACTGCTTATGGAAATTTATTTCAAATGTGCTTATGTTATGATCACTGTTACCCAAATGTTCTTTGACTTCTATGTTTGATATTATAGCTTTATAGTTTGATAGCACTAAATACAATACAGCTTTATTCCTAGTTGGCTCCTCTATTAATTGTGACAAGAAGTTATCCCTGAGAACATTTAAAACTCTATCTTCCTTAGCTGAATTACTAGTTTCATTGGCCCAGTTTATATCAGGGTAGTTAAAATCTCCCCTAATTACAGCACTATTATTATTAGCAGCCTTTCTTTTTTGAATTAGTATTTGAGTTTCCTCTACGTCACTAATGTTGGGGGGGGGGGGGGCTTGTAGCATGTTCCTAGTAATATTGTTTTAGGATTTTTTCCCCCCGCTCCTTATTTCAACCCACAGGGTCTCTATATTATCACCTGTATCATCATGTATGTTTAAAATCAGGTTTAATATACATGCAAATTTCTCTACTCCTTTTATTATTCCTGTCCCTCCTAAATAAAGTATAACCTTCTAAGTTAACTGCAGAGTCATGTGAATCATCCCACCAAGTTTCAGTTATGCTGATATCATAATCCTCTTCTGCAACTAAGAGCTCCAGCTCCCCTATTTTACCCATCAATCCATTCTTACTGTAAAAATTGTACACAAGTAAAAAGTCAGCCAAGTGCTCTAAAAAGTCAAACCCTTCAATTGTACACCATGTTTTTAACCATGAATTAACTGACCTTAGCTCCTTTTGCCTTACTGGGTTAGCACATGGCACTGGTAATATTTCCAAAAATATTGGCTTGGAGGTCCTTGCTTTAAGGGATTACTACTCCCAAATCCCTTTCCTCCTCTGTTTGTGTAAGTCTAGTTCCATTTAAATAATTGATTGCCTGCTTATTTTTACTTCCAAAATATAGAACCTTGCATTTTCCAGTATTAAATCTCATTTTCCATTTACCTGCCCATTCTAATTTTTGCAGATCCCCTTGTAAAGCAAGTTCATCCTACCCTGACCTAATGACCTTACACAACTTTGTATTATCTGCAAAAATAGAGATGTTGCTATAAATATTAAAAAGAACAGGGCTCAGTAGTGATTCCCGGGGGACTTCACTGATAACCTTTGTCCAATCTGAATATAATCTGTTTACTACTACTCGTTGTTCACTGTCTTTTATCCAGTTATTTATCCATGAGCTATCATTTTCAGCTATTCCCAGTCCCTTAATCGTGGCAATGTATCAAACACATTTGCAAATCGAAGTATATAACTTCAACCGATTCCCCTTTATCTATATTTTTACTTACTTCCTCATAGAATCTAATTAGATTAGTTTGACATGATCTAGTTTTTATAAACCCATGCTGATTTGAACTCATTGGCATCTATTTATCAAGCGGTCAACTTACCTGCATTCGACGGCACCAATACGCTCGCCTAAGATCGCCTAACATCGCTGCCACGGACCTGAATATGCTCTCCAAAATTATCACAAAAGCTGTCAAAAAGCTGCGCACCAAGAAACCCATGCTGATTTGAACTCATTGGCATCTATTTATCAAGCCGTCAACTTACCTGCATTCGACGGCACCAATACGCTCGCCTAAGATTGCCTAACATCGCTGCCACGGACCTGAATATGCTCTCCAAAATTATCACAAAAGCTGTCAAAAAGCCGCGCACCAAGTACGGGGCGATGAGCAGCGGACTGTTGTTAACTAACAGTCATCGAACTAAATACTTACCTATAAAATAAACCCTAAGATAGCTACAATATAACTAATAGTTACATTGTAGCTTTAGGGTTTATTTTTATTTTACAGGCAACTTTGTATTTATTTTAACTAGGTACAATAGTTATTAAATAGTTATTAACTATTTAATAACTTTCTAGTTAAAATAAATACAAATATACCTGTAAAATAAAACCTAACTTAAGTTACAATTACACCTAACACTACACTATAATTAAATTAATTCCCTAAATTAACTACAATTAAATAAAATTAAATAAAATTATCTAAAGTTCAAAAACAAACAAACACTAAATTACAGAAAATAATAAAATAATTACAAGATTGTTAAACTAATTACACCTAATCTAATCCCCCTAACAAAATAAAAAAGCCCCCCAAAATAAAAAAGCCCTACCCTACACTAAATTACAAATAGCCCTTAAAAGGGCCTTTTGCGGGGCATTGCCCTAAAGTAATCAGCTCTTTTACCTGTAAAAAAAAAATTACAACCCCCAACATTAAAACCCACCACCCACACAACCAACCCTACTCTAAAACCCACCCAATCCCCCCTTAAAAAAAAAAAACTAACACTAACCCCTTGAAAATCACCCTACCTTGAGAAGTCTTCACCCAACCGGGCCGAAGTCCTCCACGAAGCCGGCAGAAGTGGTCCTCCAGATGGGCAGAAGTGTTCCTCCAGACGGGCAGAAGTCTTCCCCCAGGCAGCATCTTCTATCTTCATCCATCCGGCACTAGGATTGAAGTTCAATCCTATTGGCTGATCCAATCAGCCAATAGGATTGAGCTCACATTCTATTGGCTGATTGGAACAGCCAATAGAATGCGAGCTCAATCCTATTGGTTGATTAATTTTTATTAGATAATACTTTGTCCCAATTCATGTTATTTAAATATTACCTTAAATCATTGAATTTTGCTTTCTTGCAATTAAGAGTCTTAGTTGAACCTTTAAGACACTGCTTATGGAAATTTATTTCAAATGTGCTTATGTTATGATCACTGTTACCCAAATGTTCTTTGACTTCTATGTTTGATATTATAGCTTTATAGTTTGATAGCACTAAATACAATACAGCTTTATTCCTAGTTGGCTCCTCTATTAATTGTGACAAGAAGTTATCCCTGAGAACATTTAAAACTCTATCTTCCTTAGCTGAATTACTAGATTCATTGGCCCAGTTTATATCAGGGTAGTTAAAATCTCCCCTAATTACAGCACTATTATTATTAGCAGCCTTTCTTTTTTGAATTAGTATTTGAGTTTCCTCTACGTCACTAATGTTGGGGGGGGGGGGGCTTGTAGCATGTTCCTAGTAATATTGTTTTAGGATTTTTTTCCCCCGCTCCTTATTTCAACCCACAGGGTCTCTATATTATCACCTGTATCATCATATATGTTTAAAATCAGGTTTAATATACATGCAAATTTCTCTACTCCTTTTATTATTCCTGTCCCTCCTAAATAAAGTATAACCTTCTAAGTTAACTGCAGAGTCATGTGAATCATCCCACCAAGTTTCAGTTATACTGATATCATAATCCTCTTCTGCAACTAAGAGCTCCAGCTCCCCTATTTTACCCATCAATCCATTCTTACTGTAAAAATTGTACACAAGTAAAAAGTCAGCCAAGTGCTCTAAAAAGTCAAACCCTTCAATTGTACACCATGTTTTTAACCATGAATTAACTGACCTTAGCTCCTTTTGCCTTACTGGGTTAGCACATGGCACTGGTAATATTTCCAAAAATATTGGCTTGGAGGTCCTTGCTTTAAGCTTGCTACTTAACTCCCTGAAGTCATTTTATTAGGACACTCCATCTCCCGCTGATTCCTTCATTAGTGCCGATATGCACCATGACTGCAGGATCAGACCCAGATCTATCAATATGCTCTACAATATGCCTAACATGAGTCCCTGGAAGGCAGCAAACATTTCTATTTAAGCAGTCTGGATGACAAATTACCCTATCAACATTCCTAATAATAGAGTCTCCTACAACCAACATCTACCTCAGGCAAAGACTTGTTTGCCCCTCTTCCATGACTGAATGACTGTTCACTATAGTATGCCCCACTTCCATGAATGAAGGACTGCTCACTATGGTATGCTCCTCTTCCATGACTGAAGGACTGTTCACTATACTATTCAGAACTACCCTCTCTTACATTGCCACCCCTAAAATGATATCTCCAACATCTTCATTCATTCTGACAAATCTGTTGGGGTGTACCAGCTCAGAATTGGCCTGTCTCTTCCACTTACTCGTACTTCCCCTTATTACTGTCATCCAGCTACTTCTTGGAGTCTCTCCATCTGAAACCTCTCCATTCCCACAGCTAAACCATACTCAATCATATCAATTTCCCTTTCAAGTGTCTGAATATCACGCAATTCTTTCCTCTGGAACTTTAGTACAGTTTTTTAAAGAGACAATATGCCCACACTTGCCACAGACATGATCCCTGAAGTTGCTGCTCCAGTGATACAAACATATGGCAAGCTATACACTGAATGAGATTCTTACACATTCTTACTAAAAGGTTTAACTTAAAAATATAAAAGATTTATATTTACCCTTGGTTACTCCAATCCCTTGTTAGCTCTAACTCCCTTGGTTTACTAACTCTTTACTTAAACAAAGAAACTTACTTTAACAGAGAAACTAATGCAGCAAGCCCTCACAGAACTGTGTTCAAGAGAATCCTGCATCTAGTGTGCCAATCTCTGGGAGCAGTGATTGTTCAGTGGGAGGAAAGAAGCCAGAATACCAAGCCTTATCTAGATCATTCAGCAGGAGGATTCAGGTAGTGGAACATTTGCATTTAATCCCTCACACTAAACGGATAGCGCTATCTGAAACTCAACCAAGGGCTCCAATGTACACCACCAACGGAGACTGTACAGATTATTGCAGATCAATTGGGAAGAGGGTACCCTGCAAAATGTGGGACTTTTTGCAAAAGCATCATGCTATTGTTATGGTATAATTATTTTGTAATCTTTGATAGACAGGCATACTGTTAATATCTATAAACTACTTATATATACTACTTCTTGTGAAGAGGCTTTCAGCTACTGAAAAGAGAGATAACTGAAGCTTCTGTATTGGAATATGCAGATCTTGAGAAAGCATTTGTACTTCATGTAGATGTCAGCATGAATGGGCTTGGGGGCGTTCTCCACCAGGCATATCCTGGGGGGCCCTGGCCTGTTGCCTACATTATTTGGAGCCTTGTTAAAGCTGAAAAGAATTACCCAGTACATAAACGAGAATTTCTGGCATTGAAGTGGGCCATTGTAGATAAACTACATGACTACCTGTATGGTGCTGAATTTGAGGTGAGGACAGATAACAATCCCCTCACCTATATCTTAACCAGAGCTAAACTAGATGCCACTGAACATCGATGACTCGCAGCGTTGTCTAACTATAGTTTCTCATTGAAATACAAGCCTGGGTCTACTAATTTGGGAGCTGATGCTTTATCTCAGAGGCATGGACTTCCTCCAGACAAAGAAAATTGTATTGAAATTCCTTGTCCTGGAGGGAGGGTCTTGTGTCAGATCTCAGTCACTGAAGATGGGTGGGTTAACTTTTCTGAATTGAGATGCATTGACTCTCTCAGTTGTAGTGCTGAGGCAGTTCCAGAGACTATGTGTTACCCAGACAACCTGCACCAGTGGAAAAGTATCAGCGATGAGGATAAATGACAAGCCCAAGCTCAAGACCCAATGATGGTCCCCTTACTAAAAGCTGTTAAGAATGGATACCAAAAATACTTGACCTGTCTACCTGCAGAGCTACAACAACAAATCAAGAGATAATGGAGTTGTTTTCATATTGAGAAGAGACTCCTCTATAAACTTATTCAATATCATGATCACCCAGGTTGAAGACAGTTGGTATTACCCTAAAAGTACAGGGGCATTGTACTAAGGTCCTTACATGACCAACATAGACACCTGGGGGTGGACAAAACTTTTGGATTAGTGCAAGACCGTTTCTTCTGGCCACATATGAGAGAGTCAGTGGAGAAGCATTGTCAAAGAAAGACCCTACCTACCCGAGCTGCACCAATAAGCCATCTAAAGAGCTCTGGTCCTATGGATTTAGTCTGTATGGATTTTCTGTGTATAGAGACTGATTCAGCAGGAGTAGGAAATGTCTTGGCAGTGACTGACCAGTTCACTCAAGCTTACCCTACTAAAGACCAGAAATCTACCACACTTGCAATGGCTATGGCAGAAGTTTTTCACTCATTATGGGTTGCCTACCCGGATTCATTCTGACCAAGGTCATGACTTTGAAAGATGACTCATAAAAGAACTCTTGAAACTGCTAAACATTGAAAAGTCCAGAACTACTCCATACTATCATGAAGGAGATGCTCTTCCTAAAGAGGTTCAACTGTACTCTGTTAGATATATTGGGGACCCTTAAGGATGCAGAAAAAAAACTTGCAGTAGGCATGTTGAAGCCATGGTTCATGCATACAATTGTACAGGACATGAATCTACAGACTATTCTCTTATTACTTGCTATTTGGCTGAGAAGCAAGACTTTCAATAGATCTTTAGTTTGGTGTCTCCTCTGATGGAATGATCCTTGACTCACACTACCAGTATATTTGCAGCTTAAAGCAAAGTCTTCAAAGAGCCTATGACCTGGCAGAGAAGGCTAGTGTCATATACTGTACCTTTAAGACATTATGTTCCTCCTCTATCTAGCTCTCTCTATAAAAGGTTAATCAGATCACCTGTACCTTGCTTGATAATTAAAGTTTGTATGCTGTCTTACCAAGCCTTTGACAACTGAAGTTGAAACCTCTCTCATGCTTGCTGTTTACTCCAGAGTAGCAGAATATACTACTTGATCCCTAAACAACCTATTTCAAACAAAGATTCACTTAACTTCACAAAGATTGCCAGAAGACAGGTAACTTTTAACAATCTCTGCAACTTTGACGTCATCTACACAGGCCAACACAGCCGGTCAACTCTGTACTCACTCAGCTGCAGATCAAGACACCGCTGGCTCGCTCTGCACTTTCTCTCCACAATCGTTACCTGAAAAAGCAGTTACCATCACAACTTACCGCAAGTAAACTTTTGTATTGTTGGAAACTTACCGGTATATCTAAACTGTGTTCCTTGTTCTCTCAAATTACAAGCTGCTCATTTTTAATAAGTGCCTGCAAAAACAACAGCTCTGTTATTATTCCTCTCTGTAAGTTGTAACTTGCTTGCTAAACTCTGCTTGCTGAACAAACTGAGCTTTGAAACAAGTGACTGCATAATCAACTGCTTTACTTTAATGCTCAATGTTTGTTAAACTCTGCTTGCTAATCTAACTGCACAATATTGCTACAGACAGCTTAATCAATGATTCAAACTATCATTCCAGCTTTGTGATAACTCTTCTAACTTGTTAAAAAACACTTTAATGCACTAAAGACTGATACTGGCATATAACCTGACTTAATAAGTGAAATATCTCCTCTAATACACATTCTTAACTGTTTCACCACCAACTCTGTTACATACTTGCTGGTGTGAATACACTTAATCTATTTCAAACAAACTGCTAAATCCTCTGATTTGATTATTCAACACATTAAGTTTCATATGTGTTTCAATCTATAAGGATTGGCTACAAAACAAAATATTATTTTTATTTAACAATAAGATAAAACACTGTGAATATCCATTTAAAGAGACAGTGCATGACGGCTAGTTCCAGGATTAATGAAAATAACAAAAGACGTTATGACTCTAAAGTCAGGCATAGTGAAATCCAGCCTGGAGATAAAGATCTTTTTAGAAACCTTGGTATTACTGGTAAGCATAAACTTGCTGAACGATGGAAAGGCATCCTTTTTGATTTGATTATTCAACACATTAAGTTTCATATGTGTTTCAATCTATAAGGATTAGCTACAAAACAAAATATTATTTTTTTTTAACAATAAGATAAAACACTTTGAATATCCATTTACAGAGACAGTGCATGACAGAATTATCAAGCCTATAAAACACTGAATAATGGATCCTACAGCTATGGCAAATGAGATTACCTCTTTGAACCAAAAAATAGACATTCTTGCTCAAGGTTTAACAGAAGTGCAAAATTAAAACCATACATTGAAACGTATGATGAATGATTTTTTTTCTCAAAGACCTGTTGAACACCCAGAACCCCATATTAATCCTCCCAAAGTTTTCTCAGGGGAACGCTGTCGCTTCTGTGAGTTTTGGAATGCATGTATGCTATTATTTTCCATGAAGCCCAAAACCTATCACACTGATAGGATCAAGGTCTGTACCACAATCTCATATTTAAGTGGTGAACCGCGATCCTGGGCTGATAGATTCTTGGAGACAGCTGACCCTATCTTGGATTCTGTAGAAATTTTTTTTAGGGCTATGGCAGTCCTATATGAGGATGCCAACACCCAGATAACCGCCGAAAACAACTTAAGAACCCTGAAACAGGGCAAAAGAGCGGTTGAAGATTATGTAGCTGAATTTCAGTTATGGGCTACAGACTCTCAATGGAACTCTGTTAGTTTGAGAAATCAGTTCCGCCTGGGCCTTTCGGAACATCTCAAGGATGAATTATGCAGAATAGAACCACCTGATACGCTGGAAACTCTCATTAAGATAAGTATTTCCATGGACAGGCGATACAGAGAAAGAAGGGATTATCTTGATGGCAATCTGAGGAAAGGGTTTATTTTGACATCCACCTCACCAGCTGCTGCTGGTATTTTTTTGTGACCAACAAGGATGGTACCCTACGTCCTATAATAGATTACAGGGGTCTAAATTCTATTACTATAAAAAATAGATACCCTCTCCCCCTTATTCCTGAACTACTCGAAAGGTTAACCAATGCAACTGTTTTTACTAAGCTAGACCTAAAAGGGGCCTATAATTTGATACGCATTAGGAAGGGGGATGAGTGGAAAACAGCCTTCCGAACCCGCTATGGCCTTTTTCAATACAATGTAATGCCCTTTGGGTTAACAAACGCTCCTGGGTTAACAAATGAAATATTCAAAGACCTGATGGATTTGTGTGTCATAATATACTTAGACGATATATTAATCTATTCAAACAACATCACTGACCACAAAAAACATGTAAGGTGGGTACTTGCTAGGCTAAGGGAACATCGACTATACGCCAAAGCAGAGAAATGTGTGTTTCATGTAAAAACAATACAATTTTTGGGTTATATAATCTCCCCTAATTGGATACATATGGATCCAGATAAGGTCTCAGCGGTTGTTAACTGGCCCAAACCCACTTCAGTTAAGTCATTACAGAGATTTTTGGGCTTCTCTAATTTTTATAGGAGATTTATTAAAGATTTCTCAACCACTGTACAACCGTTAACCAAATTGACAGGGAAACAGAAATTTATCTGGTCTCAAGAAGCTCAAGAATCTTTTGAAAAGTTAAAAAAATGTTTCACTACTGCTCCAGTCTTACAAATACCTAACCCAGACGCACAGTTCATTCTTGAGGTTGATGCCTCCAATGTGGGCATCGGAGCAATTCTCTCTCAACCAGGAAAAGACACTACTATTAACCACCCAATCGCTTTCTACTCCCGACTTGTCACATCAGCAGAGAAGAACTATTCTGTGGGAGATCTCGAATTATTAGCCATAAAAAGTGCCCTTGAGCACTGGAGGCATTTACTAGAAGGGACATCCAAACCCTTCTTAGTGTTAACTGATCATAAAAATTTTACAATATCTAAACAAAAACAAAACCCTATCCTCACATCAAGTGAGATGGTCTCTTTTTCTTGACCGATTTAACTTTTCCATCAGCTATAGACCAGGTTCAAAGAATTTACAAGCTGATGCCTTGTCTCGCTCTTTTGATGTTCAACCAGAGCAAGAGGCATTATTACATATCATCCCACCTCATAAATTCATTGCAGCTACAACTACAATACAAGTAGACCTAGTATTGGCACTTCAACAAGATACAAACATTCCATGTGTTTTTATTAAAGGGACAGTCAACACCAGAATTTTTGTTGTTTTAAAAGATAGATAATCCCTTTATTACCCATTCCCCAGTTTTGCATAATCAACACAGTTATATTAATATACTTTTAACCTCTGTGATTACCTTGTATCTAAGCATCTTCTGACAGCCCCCTGATCACATGACATTTTATTTATTATCTATTGACTTTCATTTTAGCCAATAAGTGCAGAGTCTGCCACAACCCACGGGCGTGCTCACAATGTTATCTATAGGGTTTACCTGAACTAGCTCTCCCCTGCTGTGAAAAGCAAATACAAAAGCATGTGATTAGAGGTGGCCTTCAAGGGCTTAGAAATTATCATATGAGCCTTAATAGGTCTAGCTTTCAATTAAGAATACCAAAAGAACAAAGCAAAATTGGTGATAAAAGTAAATTGGAAAGTTGTTTAAAATGACATGCCCTATTTGAAACATGAAAGTTTTTTTTGGACTTGACTCTCCCCTTAAGGACATAAGCTCTGGTCTTTATTACTATGGAAATCTACTATACGTACCTCCACTTATGAGAAAAACCCTCCTACAACTACACCGTGATTCACCCATCTCAGGGCACCCGGGCATCTCCAAGACCCAAGAGCTCCTAAGCCGGAATTATTGGTGGCCTGGTCTAAAAAATGATACATATGAATATGTCAGATACTGTATCACGTGTGCACAAAGTAAAAAAGAACATCACAGACCATTTGGTTTATTACAACCACTTCCTATACCAGAAGTACCTTGGAGAATGATTGGAATGGACTTTATTGTGGATTTACCACCATCTAACAACTTCACAACTATATTGGTTGTGATTGACCATCTAACCAGATTAGCACATTTCATTCCTTTGAAGAAGATTCCTAACGCCTTGACAACTGCCAAGTCATTTTTTCATCATATTGTAAAACTACATGGACTTCCAACATCAATAGTGACAGATCGTGGAACGCAGTTCACGTCAAGATTCTGGAAGGAACTTTGTCAACTACTCAAAATCACATCCAGACTCTCAACAGCATTCCATCCTCAATCTAACGGGCTTACAGAACGAGTAAACCAGAGCTTAGAACAATATCTACATTGCTACATCTCACATCTTCAAGACGACTGGTCCGAATGGTTACCACTGGCTGAATTTGCCTATAATAATTCAACAAACACTTCAACTAAAACTTCACCTTTCTACTCAACATATGGATATCATCCAATGACTTTACCAAATTCGATAACTAACTCAACTTCACCCTTTGCCGAGGATTACATCACCAGTATTAAAAAGTTTATGACCCTGCTTAAGATGCACCTGGAAAAGGCAAAAGCAAATCAAAAGCTATATTTCGACAAAAAGCATATAATTCCTCCACCTTATAAAGTAGGGGATTGAGTATGGCTCTCAGGGAAGAATCTTAAACTGAAAGTTCCTTGTAAAAAGTTGGCAAACCAATTCCTTGGTCCTTTTACAATCCAAAAAATAATAAATCCTAATGCAGTAAAACTAAAATTACCATTTACACTAAGAATCCATTCCACTTTTCATGTTTCTCTGTTGAAACCCTTTTCAGGTATTGATGACCAGAACCCACAAGGTATTGCTGCATCCCCAGTGGAAATTGAGGATCAGACTGAATATGAGGTAGAACACATATTAGATTCTCGCTACCGCTGGAGAAGATTGGAATATCTCGTACATTGGAAGGGTTACGGACCCGAAGAGGATTCTTGGATTCCTGAAAAGGATCTCCATGCTCCTCGTTTGCTTTTGGAATTTTGTCGCAGATTCCCATCTAAGCCTGGATCACTAGCTCGGCGGGGACAGTCCTGAAAGGGGGGACCTGTCATATACTGTACCTTTAAGACATTATGTTCCTCCTCTATCTAGCTCTCTCTATAAAAGGTTAATCAGATCACCTGTACCTTGCTTGATAATTAAAGTTTGTATGCTGTCTTACCAAGCCTTTGAGAACTGAAGCTGAAACCTCTCTCATGCTTGCTGTTTACTCCAGAGTAGCAGAATATACTACTTGATCCCTAAACAACCTATTTCAAACAAAGGTTCACTTAACTTCACAAAGATTGTCAGAAGAAAGGTAAGTCTGAACAATCTCTGCAACTTTGACGTCATCTACACAGGCCAACACAGCCTGTCAGCTCTGTACTCACCAGTGAGTGAGGCTGGTGAGGCAGTGGCTAGGATTAGCCTTCATTCTTTAGATATCCTTTGTTGAAGAAATAGCAATGCACATGGTGAGCCAATCACATGAGGTATCTATGTGCAGCCATCAATCAGCAGCTACTGAGCATATTTAGATATGATTTTCAACAAAGGATATAAAAAGAATGAAGAAAATTAGATAATAGATGTAAATTGGAAAGTTATTTAAAATTGCATGCTCTTTCTAAATCATGAAAGAAAACATATGGGTTTCATGTCCCTTTAAATTGTGTCTTGGAAAACTGGTCAACTTAGTAAACCTCTGATTTTAGTCTAAAGGATTGTAACAGAAACTCTTGCCAGATAACAAAATGCTTGCTCTGATTATGAGATCTAGAAATCCAGGCCCATTAAAATATATGTTTAAAACATACTTTTTACTTTAATGCTGCAAATTATGCTTATAGATTCCTTCATTATTCAGTGAATATAAAAATGTCTTGATCCAGTGGCGGCTGGTGAAATTTAAAGATGGTGGGGCGCTTGACCCCACCCCTTTAAATAAAGCCACACCATCAGATGGCACTACCAATTCATTAATTAAATAAATAAAAGGTAGACAGAAACACAGAAAAGCACTCGGGGGGAGAGGGAGGGAGAGACGGGGGGAGAGGGAGACGGGAGGAGAGGGAGAGAGACACAGATGATTAGAGAGAAAGAGAGAGAGACACAATCACACACAGGGGGTTAGAGAGAGAGACACAATCACACACAGAGGGTTAGAGAGAGAAAGAGAGACGCAATCACACACAGAGGGTTAGAGAGAGAGAGAAAGAGAGACACAATCACACACAGAGGGTTAGAGAGAGAGAGAGAAAGAAAGAGAGACACAATCACACACAGAGGGTTAGAGAGAAAGAGAAAGAGAGAGACACAATCACACACAGAGGGTGAGAGAGAGAGAGGGAGAGAGAGAGAGAGAGAAAGAGAGAGACACAATCACACACAAAGGGTTAGAGAGAGAAAGAGAGACACAATCACACACAGAGGGTTAGAGAGAGAGAGAGAAAGAGAGACACAATCACACACAGAGGGTGAGAGAGAGAAAGAGAGAGAGACACAATCACACACAGAGGGTTAGAGAGAGAGAGAGAGAGAGAGACACAATCATACACAGAGGGCTAGAGAGAGAGAGAGAGAGAGAGAGAGAGAGAGACAATCACACACAGAGGGTTAGAGAGTGAAAGAGAGAGACACAATCACACACAGAGGGTTAAAGAGAGAGAGAGAGAGAGAGAGAGAGAGAGAGAGAAAGAGAGGGAGAGACACAATCACACACAGAGAGTTAGAGAGAGAGAGAGAGAGAGAGAGAGAGAGAGAAAGAGAGAGAGAGAATCACACACAAAGGGTTAGAGAGAGACACAATCACACACAGAGGATTAGAGAGAGAGAGACACACAATCACACACAGAGGGTTAGAGAGAGAGAGAGAAAGAGAGAAAGACACAATCACACACAGAGGGTTAGAGAGAGAGAGAGAGACACAATCACACACAGAGGGGTTAGAGAGAGAGAGAAAGAGAGAGATAGACACAATCACACACAGAGGGTTAGAGAAAGAGAGAGAGACACAATCACACACAGAGGGTTAGAGAGACATATAAGGGATGAGAGAGTCAGAGGGGGAGGAAGAGAGACAGAGAGAGAAAGAGACCATGGGGAGAACAACACATAAGGAGAGAAATGGATAGATAGAGAGAGAGAGAGAGAGAGAGAGAGAGACACACACACACACACAGGGGGGGGGGAGAGGGACCACTGCATTTGTAAGTAATATTTTAAGTGACTATCAAATTCTAATAGTCTACAATCTATTTTAAATATCTGAAACAGAACAGCACATATGAATGGGCATTAATAAATTATTATTTGTTGTCTACATCAGGGTTGTCCAACATACACCTAAGGAATCACTGGATTACATGAAATACTATAGCTACAGGAACCATGGAGAATATTTGCTATAACTCATTCTAAATTACTTGGTTTCATTTTACATTACCATGCTGTTGGTCTAGCTTACTCTTGTCAAATAACAACTCATCCATACAAACAGCAGAGCTACAGAGAATTCAGAAAATTAGACTATATATTAGTGTGCAGTACAGAGGCAAGCTGCTTGTTGTAAAGTTTGAGTAAACAAAATACAAAAACGATCCTTAAACTGCTGTAAAAGAGTACAAAAACAAAAAACACTGAACCACATTAATTAAATTATAATTTTAACTAACAGAATCTAAGGTAAAATCTAAGGTTGCAGAACTTACTTTAATAAAATGTGGCTAAAACACTGCTCTGAGTCTGCATCTCTTCCTTCTCTGTAGTCTGTAAGGAAGTGACAGTGGAACATTCCACTGCACTTGGAGGGGAAAAACAGAACTCTCTTTTTTTATTGAATAAAAGCTTACAGCTGAACAGGGCAGCAACAAAATAAATGAAAGTATTTTTTTTCCGTTTTTGTTTTGTTTTATATGATTAAACATCCAGCCACAACCCTAAGTTCCACTTACTAATGCCTCTCACTGGATTGGTTCAGCCCAAATAGGACTGCCTCAAATAAGCAGTTATGGGCCATGCAATGATCTTAACCACTTTCATCCAGTAGGTGGCGCAGCATGTTGTGTAATGGTGGGCAGACCTGCTTGTGCCTCTCCATTGCACAACATGTAGCTGTGAAAAAAAATGCTGGGGGGAAAAAAATTGCAATTTGTTTTTTAAAGCCAATAAAAAAAATATATGAGAGGTGAAGCACTTCCTCACCTGCCTCTAGTGACTGCACATCACTGGTACTCACTCAGTTGCAGATCAAGACACCGCTGGCTCGCTCTGCACTTTCCTCCACAATCGCACTAAAGGAAAAACCAGACGTTACCTGAAAAAGCAGTTACCATCACAACTTACCGCAAGTATACTTTTGTATTGTTGGAAACTTACCGGTATATCTAAACTGTGTTCCTTGTTCTCTCAAATTACAAGCTGCTCATTTTTAATAAGTGCCTGCAAAAACAACAGCTCTGTTATTATTCCTCTCTGTAAGTTGTAACTTGCTTGCTAAACTTTGCTTGCTGAACAAACTGAGCTTTGAAACAAGTGACTGCATAATCAACTGCTTTAATTTAATGCTCAATGTTTGTTAAACTCTGCTTGCTAATCTAACTGCACAATATTGCTACAGACAGCTTAATCAATGATTCAAACTATCATTCCAGCTTTGTGATAACTCTTCTAACTTGTTAAAAAACACTTTAATGCACTAAAGACTGATACTGGCATATAACCTGACTTAATAAGTGAAATATCTCCTCTAATACACATTCTTAACTGTTTCACCACCAACTCTGTTACATACTTGCTGGTGTGAATACACTTAATCTATTTCAAACAAACTGCTAAATCCTCTAATTTGATTATTCAACACATTAAGTTTCATATGTGTTTCAATCTATAAGGATTGGCTACAAAACAAAATATTATTTTTATTTAACAATAAGATAAAACACTGTGAATATCCATTTAAAGAGACAGTGCATGACGGCTAGTTCCAGGATTAATGAAAATAACAAAAGACGTTATGACTCTAAAGTCAGGCATAGTGAAATCCAGCCTGGAGATAAAGATCTTTTTAGAAACCTTGGTATTACTGGTAAGCATAAACTTGCTGAACGATGGAAAGGCATCCTTTTTGAAGTTGTTACAAAGCTTCCATTACAGGGCTAAAAAGAAGCTGCAACCCAGGTGGTAAATCGCCATAGAACAGGCTAACAATGTTATTAAGTCGTTTTTTGTTCCTGTGACTGCGTTTCTCTGTGTGTGTGTGTGTATGTATATCTTTCTATGTGTATTTAGTCTCCCTAAGGGAAAAAGGGGCAACCAGATGTTTGCTCAGTGTGCTTAGAGGAATATGGCTACACCCAGGGGCGTAACTAATGGTGATGCGAAGGTCGCCATTGCGACGGGGCCCAGCAGGTCTCCCAAACAGGGGGGCCCAGCAAGGCAGGTGGTTGTTTTTTTTATTATTATTTATTTATTTTTCCCCCAAAAAAAACGTATTATGACCTGTTCGATTCACTATCACATATTCATAATGACCAGGGGCCCAGGGGGCACTAGGGCAGCCAGGCGCAGCAGGCTCAGCACAACTGTCACTTTATTTGATAAGAGCGGTGTGCGCTGCCTGCCCCGGCCGGAACTTTGCATTTTGGCGCGCACTGATATCTGCTCCCTCCTCCTCCCTCCTGACTGAATGGCTGCACGCTGCGCACGCACATTTATCAATTGTCTTGTGACTGCACGTGCGGTGCAGTCTGTCAGTAGCAGGAGTCTGGAGTGTGGTCTGTGGAAAGCCCTGGGTCCAGTGGGAGTCTCTGGCAAGCATGGCAGACCGGCAGCAGCAGTGTCACAGCCAGTGACTACCGAGTGAAGAACGGAGTGGAAGGTAAGTTAAAGCTGCACAGACTGAGGGGGGCCGCAGGGGCACGGTGAGCTCCTCAGAGTCAGACTGAGGGGAGGGCATGGTCACGCACGGTGAGCTCACTCAGCTCAGCCTCAGAGTCACTGTCAGACTGAAGGGGCCCGGGGCTGGGGGGGCTGCGGGGAGCGGCGGGTGTGGTCGTGACAGTGCACATGGTGTTGTCGGCTCTAGCTGGGAGAAAATCTTCCGAGTGAGAGTGAGTCCCTGCACCTGGTAATAAATGTATTATGTAAAGTATGCATGTCACATGGCTCATGGAAAGACAATAGATATACATCATGCCACCTGGTATTTGTTCTTTAATCAACAACCCCCCCCCCCACCCCCCTCCCAAAACAAAAGCCCCAATCAATTTAGTTACCTGTCTATCTTCAGGATAATTTCAAAGGTGAAACCAATTAGTTTTTACATCTTTAGATTATAAATGGGTTTTACAGAGACAATATGCAAATCATTTGTAGGGTGTCCCACTTATGATGACTATAAGACTATAAAAGACTCAAGTAAAATGGTGATCCTTGTATAAAGAATACATGTTATATTTATTAATTTATTAGATTCTTGTTAATACACCACCACTGCAAGATCTGACTGCACTATATTACCCATACTGTGATGCACATCATAAAGGAACCTGATCCCAGATTACTAACTACACAATCATAAATGCTCACCTGCAGATAGGTTTCTATGTATTGCTGATCTAGATATTAACTGACCAAAAAAAATATGCTAGTATACTGGGGATACTCACTATTGACTGGTGATGACCTGTTTCAGTGATATTATCGTAATGGGATGCAGGGTGAGGTTGGAGGTAAAGGATGTTGCTTGCTGAATTATTCTGGATTAGGAACAGAGCTTGGGGTGTAGGCTAAATCAGTGTGTACATCTTTGGAGTGCTTATTTAGGGGATACAGCTCAGGAGACACCGGGTGGGATTTTTTAAGATGTGCATTCGCTATGATTGTGGTTAAAGGGACAGTGTACTGAAAATTGTTTTTCCCTTAATGTGTTTCCAAATTATGACTTGTTAAACCAGCTGCATAATATATTAGAATGCTTCTTTAGGTTTATAGCTGTTTTCTCTTTGAAATCACAACCCATCAAAATGGGTTGAGCTTGCAGGGAAATCATATAGCCTTATTTTATCCCTTTTTGTACACACACATGCTTCTTTATATTATCTCTATCTGTAAACTTTGAGGGAACAATTAAACATTAATATTTTGTTACTCATCTCTCCTACCTCCTACTGGGAGTGTAATTTCTTCTCCTAGCTACATTTTCACAGCTTTTCTATAAGCCTAATATTAAGTTTAAAAACTCTCAGTATAAGCAAAGATACCACAGGCAAAATCACTGATTTCAAATGCCCAATAAAGGTAAATTAGTAATTTGTAATCAATCTAATACACTCCAGCAGGTGAAATTGATCATTGGGAACAAATTTAAGGGGACAAAATGTAGGGTATGCTGTCCCTTTAAGGAAAGTAGTGAAAATGGGTTGTATTATTTTGTATTATCTGGCTCATAAATTCACTTTATTTGTGGAGTGTTTATAAAAGTGTTGGTGTAGAATTTGGACTTAGAAAAGAGTAAGAGGAGTTGCAAATACATTGCTGGACTATTATGCACCTGCAGATTCAGAATTGAGCAAACACTTGTGATGTTTTTAAATAAAATGTGACCAGTAGTGGCCTTAATGTGCTGACTCAGAGGGGTGCAAATGGAATGGAGATGTAATGTGATCAGGGGTCTGAGTTTTGGGGTATTAGCAGCACTAGGAGTTTACAATATATGAGATCCTGCATATAAGACGCACAGTACCAGGGGCTCCACAAGCAGATAATGATCATGGCTGTAACTAGCAGCGTGTGCTTCTGCGGCTCGTGCCTTTATAGCATCACTTGCCTCTTGGTCCCACTGTCTGTACCTCTCATGCAGTTATTTATGGATGTCATATACAGATCTGTACTTCTTTTCCTTAAAAGTAATGTTACATGTATACTTTCTATACATTATTTTATTTACATTTTAATATAGATCATACAACTATTTTTATACCTTTGAAGTATATTTATTAGCATATTCAATATTAACACTTTTTACCAAGCAAACCTGTAATTATTTATTATTTTTGTGCCAGTCTAATTAACAAAATTAGATCAGAACATTTTATAATCATATGTTAATAAAATCTATTTGTCATTGGTGTTGACAGAAGATCATTTAGAAAGACAATCATGGTGTTTTGGCATTCTGTAAGTCTTATATCATAGATGATAGCACAATACATTTTTGTGATTTCAAGCAATATATCCTGTGATACTGGGTTGGCACTAATTATCTCAGACAAGAAGCACTGTGATATTACTGTGACACTGGCACCAAGCATCTCAGACAATAAGCACTGTGATATTACTGTTACACTGGCACCAATTATCTAAGACAATAAGCACTGTGATATTACTGTGACACTGGCACCAAGCATCTCAGACAATAAGCACTGTGATATTACTGTTACACTGGCACCAATTATCTAAGACAATAAGCACTGTGATATTACTGTGACACTGGCACCAAGCATCTCAGACAATAAACACTGTGCTATTACTGTGACACTGGCACCAATTAGCTCAGACAATAAGCACTGTGATATTACTGGGACACTGGCACCAAGTATCTCAGACAATAAGCACTGTGATATTACTGTGACACTGGCACCAATTATCTCAGACAATAAGCACTGTGATATTACTGTCACAGTAATATCACAGTGCTTATTGTCTGAGCTAATTGGTGCCAGTGTCACATTAATATCACAGTGCTTATTATCTGTCTCAGATAATTTGTGCCAGTGTTACAGTAATATCACAGTGCTTATTGTCTGAGCTAATTGGTGCCAGTGTCACAGTAATATAACAGTGCTTATTGTCTGTCCAGGGGCGAAGCTACAGGGGGTGCTGAGGTCGCAATTGTGTGTGTTTGTTTGTGGAACCATCAAATTACAGACCTTGTTACTACAGCATGAGGGGAGGGGGTAAACAGTGTCACTATACAGTACCACTATATACAGTATGGAGGGGCAGGACTATAAAGTGACCACAGTAGTCTGTGACATAAAGTACTGGGGCGGGTAGGGTCAGGCCAGCCATCTCACCGGCAGATTACAGACTGTGTCACTGACTCACTATATACAGTACTGGTGGGTTAAACAGTGTCACTATATACAGTAATAGGGGGTCAGACCATCTCACAGACAGTGGGCACAGGGTACTTCCTTTTGCAGACATGTGATCTGATTCACATTTTTGTTCTGTAATAAATGTTAAAAAAATAATAATATATGTATAAAACTCACTTTTTTGGGTGGGGGGAGGGTGAGGGGCCCGTCTTAGATTCTTGCACCTGGGCCCTGTGGTTTCTAGTTACACATCTGGCTACACCTCACTGACGAAGCCCAATTAGGGCTGAAAAGGTTGTCTGGGGTTGCTGTGTTCCTTGTTCAGAGAGGAATTGCCTGGTATTTTTGGGTGCTGGACTGACCGTAATAGGCGGGAATAGGCGGGATCAGACTGATATACTAAAGGAAAGTTCTACTCTGTGAAAAGCATTACTGGGCTAAAAAGAAGCTGCACCCAGGTGGAAAATCGCGATAGAACAGGCTAACAATGTTATTGAGCCGGTTGTTCGTTCCTGTGAGTGCATTTCTGTGTGTGTGTGTGTGTATGTGTGTGTATATATATATATATATATATATATATATATATATATATATATATATATATATATATACAGGGCTGCCACTTGAAATTTTACTTCTACTTAACCATTGACCCCCCCCCCCCCCCCTTTGACATGTGCAATTTTTGACCAAGTCACTAAAACATATATGCAAACTTGGAAATGTTGCAAAGGTAGTAACACACAAACACAGAAACACACAGACACACTCATACACTGAAGCACACACTCACATATAAGGATTCACATATAGACACTCTAGCAGACACGCAAAGAAACACACAAACACACTCAGACACAGACACCCACACAGACACTCAGCACTTGTTTACATTGACCTGACAAGTAATGAGGTAGACTACAGTTTTGTCAAAAAAGGAGATTTGCAAGACAACATATGGAAGAAGAACCCTGAACTGCCTAAACAATAATTTATAGGTTAAGTGGTGGATTGGTGACTTCCAGAAAGGTCTCATTAGTCTCAAAGTCTGTAGAAAGATGTGAATAATCAGTAGTAAGGTCAAAATGTCCTAAAAAGGAACAGACAATGGACACACACACAACCTCAAACACAAACTTGCACTTACACCCAAGGAAACGCCCACAGAGACAGCCTCAGAAAACACACAAAGACATACACACTCACAGACACCGACAGAAAACACACAAAGACATACATACACAGAGAGACACCCACAGAAAACAAACAAAGATATAAGCACACACACAAACACAGCCTCAAACTAACCAATAGCATTGCCCTAAAGTTAACAGCTCTTTTGCCAATAAATTAAAACAAATACCTAATAACATTACAACCCCCAATCCCCAAATTATAAAAAACCTAACTAAAAAAAATTAATCTGCACATTGCCCCGAAAAGGGCATTTGAATGGGCATTGCCCTTAAATGGGCATTCAGCTTTTTTAAAGCCCATTAAAAATAAAAAAGCCCTAATCTAAAATAAACAAAACACCCCAAAATAAAAAAAAACTAACACGGGGGGCGAGGCCAAGAGGCAGTCATGGCGGATGGAAAATTTCATAGCTCCAAAGCATAACAAACTAAACTATTGATTTTATGGAGCCATCTGCAGCCTGACCAGATCAATTTTATACTTGGATTGCTGAAACTACCCACATTTGAACTACAGACTGTAATAATCACTCCGCAAATGGAGTTTGTAAGCATTAGCAGATTGATATAAGACGGAGGCCTACTACAAGGATCATCATGCTATCTACACACAGATCCAGTTAACGAAATTAAAGCAGGGGAGGCACCTAGTAGTATTAACGGGACGCTAATATAGAAGAACCTCAGACACATCCACAACATCCTTCGTCTCCAGCCGCAATATCGCCGTTTATCTACAGCGCACCATGGAAATAGAGATAGATGAAGTAGTGGCGCTCCTCAAAGGCCTAGGACAACGGATGGATCTAAACTACAGCCAGCTTGCTCTCGACATTTGCTTACTGGGTGCAAAGGAGGACCGCCTTAATATTCATAACATACCAGATCAGATATCAGTGGGGCGAGACCGAGAGGAGCAGCGCTCAGACGTTCAAGCATGGAAAGGTGCGGTCACGGCACTGCATGTCCCTCCGTATACATCCAACCCTCCCACCTACTCACCACCCGAAACGACGATTGGTCCGACAGACATGGGGGAAAGTTTCTCTTCTGATGGGTCTGAGCATGAGTTGGTCCTCCACACAATGCTTTTTTCACCTGGCATAGCTCCATTCTCATCTCAACCCAGATTTACGCTGGGCACTTTGGTATGCCAGTTTACTCAGATAAGCTTGGGGCCGAAGATAACATCTAAACCACACATCCGACGATGACTATGGGAATCTCACACTACAATGTTGAGATCTGCTGGGCAGCAACCTGACATTTGTATCCAAACCTCATTACCCAGTCACACGCCCACGATAACCTACAATAACTGTGGCATAACTTCTGCACAGGGTCATGAGAAATATAGGTCCCTCAGAAAAGCCTATTCCTGTTTACCCAGCCTGTTTTCTAGGAGAGCTATCGGGTAACTATATTGTGACTAGTGACAGTCTGATGCGAGGTACCTGGTTATCCTCCCGTTGAGGCCCCGCTTTGTTAGCACCCTATATTTTACTCACACTCAAAAGCAGCCATGGACTCATTGCCTTGTACTCAAGTTATATTAGTTATATATATATACCCTTTCTATGTCTTTGCCTCACTTATTACCTACGATTCACAGCCTTTCTAATTACCTAGGAAGATAAGTGCAGGCACCCATTAGGGATATGTTTAGGTTTACTTATGTTAGCCATGCTCACTTAGCACATATATCACCCTGTATTTCCCTCATATTCAAACGAAACCATGGACTCATTTATTTCTTCTCATGTTATATTTGCGATACATATACCTTCCCTTATCCCTTTGCCTAACTTACTACCTACGTTCCAAAGCCCTTACATTTGTTTAGAGAGGTATTCGCAGGCACCCATCAGGGACCTGTCCAGGTCCACATCTACTAGCCACGCTCACATGTGTGTGTATGTTTGTGTATGTATGTATATATGTATGTGTATCTTTGTATGTGTGTGTGTGTGAGTGTGTGTATATATATATATATATATATATATATATACATATGTATCTTCTTGTACTCCCTTTGCTAAGAGAATCCTGCTTCCGCGGTTAGATAAATCATACATTAGTAATAATAATACATTAGTCTAAAACTTTGCTAGGGAGTCATAGAGGTGGTTTGGATAAGCTGATAGTAGGATGATACTTAGCGAGATAACCTAACTCAACTTACGAAAGCACTATCTCTTACTCTACAATTCCTATGTACGCCTACAATGTTTGTCATGAAACAACCACATATACTAACATCACAAAACATCTTTCTAAAACAATATGTATTTCTCAATTCTTCCAGGTCATATTGGCTAGCTCCTTGTCTCCAATCTTATGCCACCATGTGTTAGTTACTGCAATATCCCTACATGACTCGCTTCATTCCTAAAAGAGATAGTTTTGGTGTTCATAATATTACATTGTACAGCTTATCCACTACTATAGCTTCCTATGCACGCTTCTACACCCCTTATCAATGATCCGTTTTTGTAGCAGGCTAGAATCCTGATCGTTATATATCAACACCACATATTTTATACTATGAACAACAGCTCAAAAGGTTTCTCAATCCCCTATAAGCCTAAATCTATATGCAGGACACAAACTGCTCCACATAAGCCATGGCCAAATTAAATACAGCTACACTAGCATATTCCTTAAGAGACACGAGCATTTATATTTGTGTGCACTGGCATACCCTTCTTAAACAAAATGAGGTCTAGGATCTCTATATACTCTGATCCAAATTTGGTTATCTTACTTACCTGGAAATATTTAATTTTGAACTAGGCCACGCCCTCCCTTTCCCCCCTATTACACAGGCGGCTTTTGCCCGCTGGACCATTTCCCCTAATATTACACACAGCACTTGCCTTAAGTAACTACCACTTTTCATAACGCCTACGATATAATTGGTTCAAGAGGGACCGACACAATAGTTACTTCACATTCCTCTATTGAAAGAAAAATGAGGTTTCATCTATGTTTGTCTAGTTTTCCTTTCTATTGTTATTTAAGTTTCAGACATCTAGTGGTATAAAGAAGAACTAAATTAATTCTCCTCAGAAACAAGTAGACACTGTTACTGTGTTGTTTCTACTGTAATAGAGTTTTGTGCAACCTGTGAGCTAGATATATTCAATTGCATGCCTGCTTATTATATGTCCATTATACTGTTATACACACAGCAGACATATCCCTATGAGCTTTAATTATTTTTGCCCTCAAAGCGATTGTATATTCACTTATTGTTTATGACACAAACTCTGTATTTTTCTTCTTTTTACTGTACCATTCAAAAACCTCAATAAAAAAAAACAAATTAAAAAAAAAAAAAAAAAAACTAACACTAACCCC
Source organism: Bombina bombina (assembly GCF_027579735.1). Classification (NCBI taxonomy): domain Eukaryota; kingdom Metazoa; phylum Chordata; class Amphibia; order Anura; family Bombinatoridae; genus Bombina; species Bombina bombina. The sequence goes on from NC_069500.1 coordinate 480,095,634, forward strand.
AAAAGATCTTCATCTCAGGGGCGAAACATCTTCATACAGATGGCTCCATCTTCATTCATCGCAGGATCGGCATCTTCTATCTTCATGGCGGAGCCAGTCGGTGGATGCACGGAGGAGGAACAGAGGCGGAGGTCCATTGGTCCGATGTGGAGGTCCTCTTAAAGCGATCGTCTGCCGCACACTGAAGATTGAATGCAAGGTAGCCCTTTTATATTGGGGTACCCTTGCATTCCTATTGGCTGAAAAATTCAAATCAGCCAATAGGAGAGCTGCTCAAATCAAATAGTTTAGTTAGTGTTGGCGATGTGGGGGATGGCAGTTTAGGGGTTAATAGATTTATTTAGTGTTGGCGATGTGGGGGAACGGTGGTTTAGAGGTTAATAGGTTTATTTAGTGTTGGCAATGTGGTGGGATGGAGGTTTAGAGGTTAAAAGCTTTATTTAGTGTTGGCGATGTGGGGGGACGGCGGTTTGATAATTTTATTTCGGCATATTCCTTATCTTAAGTTAAATCGTTTTTTCAGATCCATTCGTTATTTCAGATCCCATTATATCAGTCATCCCTTTCACCCCCTTATGGTGGCCCTGTATATATACAGTATATATAGGTAGACTCCTTGCTCAGTGTGCTTAGAGGAATATGGCTACACCTCACTGGCGAGGCCCAATGAAGGTCGAAATGATCTTCTGGGGTTGCTGTGTTCCTTGTTCAGAGAGGAATTGCCTGGTATTTCGGTGCTGGACTGACCGTAATAGGCGGGATCAGACTGATATACTGAAAGTTCTACTCAGTGAAAAGCATTACTGGGCTAAAAGAAGCTGCACCCAGGTGGTATATCGCCATAGAACAGGCTAACAATGGTATTGAGCTAGTTGTTCGTTCCTGTGAGTGTACTTTTTTCTGTATGTGTGTGTGTGTATATATATATATATCTAAATTAATAGTAATTAAATAATTAATACTATCAAATGGGTGTTTTGATCGCAGAACTGAGTGGGTAGAGCAGTTGAACAATAGGTCATCAATACTCCGGAAACTCGCTTGCTTGCTCTGATTGAAAGTGTCCCTGGAATTGTTTTTGAAATGTTGGCAACTATGCATAGAGCACACAATTATAAGCACTAATTGCTACCGCAAGCTTGTGGTAGCAATAACCAGCCACTTTTAATGGCTGGTTAAGCTGGTTAATTATCTTGCTCCCGCAAACGAGCTAATGTGTCCTTTGCAGGAGGGCGATAATTTAGCGCTCCACTTGTAACCTACCCCTTAGATTTTGATAAATAAATATATATTTATTTATTTAGACAGAAAGATAGATAGATAGATAGATAGATAGATAGATAGATGATAGATAGATTTTGCAAAAATAAAGCAGTGTTCAGAAAAGCATACTGGGAAGCAGCCATGTAATTACAAGTATATACATATATACATGGGTGTATATAGATAAAAAGATTAGGATTGCATACATCAGAATTCAAATGCCTGTCATTTGTTTCTAACCCGTTTATCTTTGACATCCTTCAGGCTAAATACGGTTTCAGCACACACCCTCCCCATACCCTCCTTTTCTAGCCCTTATCTCAAGCTTTGATACCATTTTCTGCTTGTTTGACATGTTTTTTGACCTATAAACAACGTATTATCAATGAGAATTTCAATTCCTTGTCCAGACCTGTCATATCTGTTCCACTCCAAGAACTGAGAGAATCTGGAAATATATGCCACATTGTCAGAGGAATGATTTAGGAATACGTACATTCAGCATGAAATCAAAGAGCACTCAGATTAACCCAGTCATCTTTCTAATTTATTTCTTAGAAATCATAAATAATATGTTAAATCAATAGACAAGAAATCATGACTAACAGAAAGATTAAACGCCAAATTCTGGTTTCAAAGTTGCTTCCAAAAGCCTGTGAGTGTTGCAATCTCTTAAACATGGTCTGATAATGTATTTTTGAGAAAAAAAAACAAGTGTTTCTGCAAGCCAATTCAGTTCAAGCTACACCATGTATTTAGGAGACAGTCACACTGTAGAGCAATGTCATTTGATAAGAGGTAGTTAGGTTATAGTAGGAGAAAATCTGTCTCAGCATCTATTAAAAGGACATCAAATTCAAAATGTAACCCCTCCATAAAATGTTTAAACAAAGGGACGAAATATGTTAGCGTATGTTATTATCGCTTGTATTTAACTAAAGGGATGATTCTAATCTTTCCGATTATGTTTATCGGCTGTTTTATGATTCCCTATACACCTTTTTTCGATGTCACAGCAGTCACAACCAAAATAATAAAACCATTTCCAGATTGAATAAAGAACATATCTGATTTGAGTGTATATCAGGAAATTCCCTCTTACCATGCATCAACATCAACATGGTGGTTCACCCAACCACAAGTTATCGATTAAAAATCAACCATAAAATGGTTCAACAGCCAAAGGCACTTAATAAATACTCCAAACCCACAGATCACCAGATAATACATATTGGCCAAAGATCTGTGCATGCTCCAAGCATAAAAACAAGATGGCCCCATCAAGCAACAGCGACAACCCTTTATGATAAAGATAGATTTGCCCCAAATAATAAATAAAAACCCCTATAAAAGGAATCACTTACTGATAGGGGCCATGTTGCATGCTTGTTATGTTGTCTCTGACTGGCTGTGGTGCAATAGAGATGTAATTTAAAAGGACAGTCAAGTTAAAAAAAATGATATCATAATGATATGATTATGATTCCAATAGGGCATGTAATTTTAAACAACTTTCCAATTTACTTTAATCACCAATTTTGCTTTGTTCTCTTGGTATTCTTAGTTGAAAGCTAAACTTAGGAGTTACATATGCTAATTTCTTAGACCTTGAAGGCCGCCTCTAATCTATATGCATTTTGACAGGTTTTTTTACCACTAGGGTGTGTTAGTTCATGTGTTTCATATAGATAATATTGAGCTCATGCACGTGAATTTACGAGTGAGAACTGAATGGCTAAAATGCAAGTCTGTCAAAAGAACTGAAATAAGGGGGCAGTCTGTAGAGGTTTAGCTACAAGGTAATTACAGAGGTAAAATGTGTATTATTATAACTGTGTTGGTTATGAAAAACTGGGAAATGGGTAATTAAGGGATTATCTATCTTTAAAAACAACAAAAATTCTGGTGTTTACTGTCCCTTCAAGGAAAAAAAGCACCCAAATCTGCTATTTTATGTGAGTGCAGTTATTTTGTTTGGTGTATTGATTATGGTGTTTGTTGATCGGCATCCATTATTGGTAGTTCAGGGTGCACATTATTTATTTTGCCTGCTTTTGCTGTAATATACCTCTGAAAATGATGTTTGCTTCGCTTACTCCAGCGAGGTGGTCGTGCCTCCACATACTAAATATTGCAGAATTTCATTATATGTTATTAAAATATGCATTAATAAAATAACAAAATGAACTAAGGGAAAAGAAAATGGCTTCAGTAAAATTAAAAAACACATTTAACTGTACCAAAATAATTTTTGGTCTTAAAGAGACATTCAAGTGTAAAAATAAAATACTCTATTGCATTAAATTCCTTTCTTTAGCAGTGTATTCACATCTCTGGCAAACTAGTTAACTACATAGTCAAAGTCATGCTCCTGTGCCATTCCAGATGAAGATGCCGCTTGTGAGCAAATTAAAAGCTGGCATATGTGTGTATTCTCCAATCACAACCATATCATCATCTAGATCAGAAAGGGGGTGTTCAAGGTGTGATCTTGTATTTAACCCTTCTGAAGAAGGGGGGGGGGTTACTCTTATTGTAGAATAGGGTGTTTTTGGAAAAAGAGCACTTTAAGGCAATGTCCTACAAAAAGCCCTTCTAAGGTATATTCTTATAGTAACTGTTAGTGTTAGTTTAGGGTTTTTTATTTTGGGGCAGGTTTTTTTTTAAAGAGGGCCTTAGTTTTATTATAGGCAGTGCCGGATTGGGCAGCTGGGATAACGGGAAAAATCCTGGTGGGCCTCTGGCCGGCAGCTTAGCTAGGCTTGCTCAGCTGCTGCAGAGACTGTCTGAGAGCATCACATTTTTGATGCGGACGGCTGATTGATTTTTTTGTGACCTGATCAGTGTGGCTGTTGGGCCGCCACTAGTTCCCTTTGCTCCACCCACCATTACCGAACACACTGTGAACCTGTATGCAGTAGCCCAGGCTGTAAATAGTTGAACTTCGTTGGCAATTTGCGTGTGTAGCACATGTCAAGTAAGTCAGATCCTGTCATGTAGCGCTAGTCTGACTAAGTCACAAGTTTTTGGCGCTATTTCAGTGCAGCTCTGACTCCTGGTCAAGTAAGATTGTGTCTGCGGCTGTCGTCAGTCTAGAGTGAGAAAGTTGGGATGCTGGTCATCAGAAGGAAAGTAAGTGTTACTAAATACTTAGTCAAAGAAAAACACATGCACTTTCAGTGCTGGGACGTCAGCATCAAAGCAGGGGGGCTCTGTGAGTGACCCATATATGTGGCATCAAGTCGCAGTGTCAAAAAAGGTCAATGTTTTGCTTTTCTAGGCATTTTAGTTAGCCACCTAATGATGCAGACATTTAGGTCAAAATCGTACATGCATGGCCCTCTTTGCTTGAAGTCTCGGATAGTAAGTGAAAGCATTGCAACTGCCTCTCTGCCTAGTAACTTCTGACAAGGCTGGCACCCTTTTAGTATTAAATTTTAATTATAACAACTTAAAGAAAGTGTAGTTGCTATTTCTGACCACAGAAAGGTTCTCTGAGTTGTTTGCTGGATTTTCTAAATGTATAGATGTTGCAGAGATAATAAGATGTATCTAACCCCAATCTATTACCCCAGTCAATATTGTAGCCAGCTACTGTCTGGCTAAGCAAATAGTTTAGAGCACTAAAATATTACTAAATATAATACAGCAATCAAATATGTTTTAAATATTATACATATTTTCTTTTAAAGGTGACAATGCATCTATGTTAATCAGCATATTAAAAAATCCTATACTCTGAAAGTTTTAGTTTTGAGGGGTCATGTGGTGTGTGTATGTTTTGTGCCTGCATGTATGTGTATGTGGTGTGTGTCGGTTTGTATGTGTATGTTGTGTCTGCATGTATGTGTATGTTGTGGTGTGCATCTTTATGCATGTGTATATAGTGTGTCTGCATGTATGCATGTGTATGTTGTGTGTCTGCATGTATGTCTATGCTGTTTATGTGGTGTGTCTGCAAGTATGTGTAAGTATGTTATCAGGGATATTTGTGATACTAATATTAATACCACAAGTCCCCTATAGGAGGCGCTAGTAACTAGAGGTAGAATAATGATGATGAACAAAGTGTGCCACTGAGATAGTAATAAAATCGATGTGCCACTGATTATACCATATATGTAAATAGAATTATAAATTTAAAAATTATTAAAGTAGATAATAATTAAAAATTAAAAAATAATGTGTCGATTACGAGATCGTTACAAATGTATAAATGTAAACAAACTCCGTGGGTGATCGCTCCTTGACCAATTGCAAACCATCTTGAGGAGGCTTGTATAACATGGGGCGTCTAATTGGTTTGTCTGCTACTAGTCTAATGACTACAAGTACCATCATGCCTCTGTGTTCTGTGCCGGAACTACCCGGAAAATGTATCTGCGTGATTGTCAATTTCATGTTATTCTGTAAGAGGCTTGTCTGAATAACTACAAGTACCATCATGCCTCTATGTTCTATATCGGAACTACCCGGAGAATGTGTTAGCGTGACTATTACTTTATTATCCTTTTGTTCCTGGAGGGGGCTTGTGCTTATTAATCCATCTAATTGGTTGGTGTCATATTGCAATGAACTGCAGCTGCCATCTCACTCTGATAAACTACAAATACCATCATGCTTCTGTGTGTCATATCGAAAATGTCAACAAATACAATCTCATGATTGTCTATTAGTTATTTATTTAAAGTTTCCCCACGGAAGCACATTGGGGGAACTTATGACGTTTTTGCATGAGTTGCATAATGAACATATAGCGCTCCCCAATGTGATAGTGGGGGCACCCCAAGGAAATAATTAATTGTATATAAAAATACAATAATAGATACTGGGAGACTAAATATTCTCTCACATGTTGATGTGGTGACAATAAATAACAGATAATGAGTGCTATGGGTAACTAAACTATACTATACTCACCCTATATATATTTAAATAATTGTAACTAAAAACTCTCACAAATTTTTCACATATATATAAATTGTCAGTGCATATATCAAGTGATGGGTATTAAAAGTGACTTTCCCTTTTCTCCTTGTGAGATTTGCTATTCAACACCATTATAATAATAGTGAAGGTGAAGGATGTGCTATGTGAGGTGTTATATATTGTACTAAATATGTAATAAAAGCTAAATAAATATGTGAAAGTGAATGGTCATATTTAAGACGCTTATGGCTAATACAACATTAGTGTGTATATTGACCATTACAGATAATGTGAAGGTGATTGTGAACTCATAATGATGTTTTAGACTGCCACGTCGTCTAAACTATACCCTAATATTGTGATAAAGTATTGATGTGAATATCTCTAATATGTGAATGCCTTTTATGATATATAATGATGATAAAGTGACTATGTCACCACGTTAGCTAATGTCAAGGATTACGGCTATGTGAATGGAATCTTGTATACTAGGAGTAATAATATAATGTATTATTGTTATAATTGGATGTAACTAAGCAACAAGTGAGCTAGGAAAGTCCAGTGTACAAGGACTCCTACTATTTACATCAATAGGAAAAAGAATACAAAGAACATCTCAATAACTGGAAAAATGATGATATATCAAACAATCTGCAAATAAGACTGTATTGTACATAATAATCTACAGAAATGTTAAAAGAACCCATGATGGACCTAACACTGTAACCCTGAAACACTATAAAAATAACTTATAGGAATGCAGCAGAGTCTATAACCTCATTGAGGCCAGTGGGAAATAAACTATTGAATTTGAAGATCCAATAGGTTTCTCTTTGTCTAAGCTTACTAAACCTGTTATACAGATTACTTTTGGGAATACATTCTATTGGAGTAATTTTAAATGGACATTTTCCAGATATATATTTCTCACAGATATGGCGGGATACACTATGTTTAGATGACTTTACTTTGATGTTCCTTAAATGTTCACTCCACCGAGTCCTGACCTTCCTACAGGTCCTGCCTATATATTGTATACCACATTCGCACGTAAGTGCATAAATGACAAAGCTGGAGTCACAAGTCATTTTGCTTTTGATGGGAAATACCTCCCCGGTATTGTATGAAACAATCTCAGTGAAACCCTGAAGGGGATTGTCCTATTGCCCCCCGAATTCCCACAATATATTCGAACTATTTGTTGACCTCAACAAATACACCCGTAAACTGTCATTACAAAGGTATTTTGCAGTTAAGGCCATGAGAAAACACAATATTGAAGGTGCCCCGATATTATTAGACACACAACAAACAAGAAATTCCACATCAATATTAACATATGAGCCCAGCCAATCAACAGAAGAGTTGTTTGAAGGAGTAATTCATACTTCTTTGGCACCTCTTTCGACTTTCCACCCGCCTAAAGAGGAAGTGTCCTATATAGATTTATATCAACAACTAGTCTTAGAAGACTTTAAATCTATGCCCAATAGAATTATAGGAAAGAAGCGAACCTGGCCTAATGAAGCCAGGGCCCTCAAGAGCCTGATGGGTGACCAAAATTTGGTCATCCGTCAAGCTGACAAGGGCGGTAGTATAGTTTTACAGAATTATCCCGATTACATTAAAGAGGCCCGACGTATCCTAGATGACACTAATTACTATATCAAGTTGTCTTTCGACCACACTATAGATTACACAAAGAAACTGAATCTCTTATTGGAACAAGGTTTTGTTGGGAATATTCTCACAAAAAAAGAGAAAAGATATCTCACACCTGATCACCCCAGCACACCGTATTATTACCACCTTCCAAAACTCCACAAAAATGAGAAAACCCCGCCAGGTAGACCCATCATAGCGGGTATGAACAGTATTACTGATAAACTATCGGAGTATATAGATATCTATCTCCAGAGATATGTCATAAATCTTCCTTCTTACATCAAAGACACGAGAGACCTCCTGAACAAACTATCTGACATTAAAAATAACAGTGGGAATTATTTGTGGTTATCATGCGACATAGGGTCTCTCTATTCTAATATATCTCACAATTTAGGGATATTATCCACAAAGATGTATTTGAATGGAGATCTCTTTATGCCTGAGCAACAAAAGGAATATTTGTTATCACTTATCAATTTTATCTTGAAACATAATTACTTTCAGTTTTTGGATACTTTTTATTTACAGATCAAAGGAACGGCCATGGGCACCAGATTTGCCCCCAGTTTCGCAAATCTTTTTATGGGTCAATTTGAGGATCTATACATTTACAACTCGCGATGGAGGGGCAATCTGGTGTTCTATGGCCGTTACATAGATGATTTAATATTTATTTTTGACGGTTTAGAATCTGAAGCTCTTGATTTTGTCGCACATCTTAATAGGAATAATATGGGTATAGGTTTCACACACAATTTACAAAAAGATAGTATTGAATTTTTAGATGTGACACTTTCATGGGACGCAATAGGTAACATATCAACATCCACTTTTTTCAAAAAAGTGGACTGCAATAATTTTTTACATTTTTCAAGCAACCACCTAACAAGATGGAAAACTAATATTCCATTTAGTCAGTTCTGTCGTCTGCGTAGGAATTGCAGTACAATAGAACAATACAATCAACAAGCCCGAATACTTACATCCAGATTCCTAGAAAAGGGGTATCCCCCTGAATTAATCAGCTCGGGCCAACAGAGAGCCAGGGACCTTAATAGGGAACGTTTACTATCAACAGCTATTATTTCAGATCAACATAATAGCCAGAGGACTTTTAATAAACAACCACTTTTTGTCACACAGTATAATTCTAACCATAGAATTATCAATAAAGTTCTAAAAAAACATTGGCCTATCCTCCTTAAAGATCCGATTTTAAATAAAACTCTACTATCACAACCAAAATTGGTTTTCAAAAGAGCACCTACATACAAACAAAAATTGGCCCCAAGTAAAGTTGTCATGTCTAAAAGGAACATTGCCAATACATCTAGATTAACAAGAAAGAACGGTAACAACATCTTCAATAAGATGGGAGTTTATAGATGTGGAAAGAAACCATGTTTTATGTGTGAACATATAACTCAGGGTTTCACTGAGATTGTTTCATACAATACCGGGGAGGTATTTCCCATCAAAAGCAAAATGACTTGTGACTCCAGCTTTGTCATTTATGCACTTACGTGCGAATGTGGGATACAATATATAGGCAGGACCTGTAGGAAGGTCAGGACTCGGTGGAGTGAACATTTAAGGAACATCAAAGTAAAGTCATCTAAACATAGTGTATCCCGCCATATCTGTGAGAAATATATATCTGGAAAATGTCCATTTAAAATTACTCCAATAGAATGTATTCCCAAAAGTAATCTGTATAACAGGTTTAGTAAGCTTAGACAAAGAGAAACCTATTGGATCTTCAAATTCAATCGTTTATTTCCCACTGGCCTCAATGAGGTTATAGACTCTGCTGCATTCCTATAAGTTATTTTTATAGTGTTTCAGGGTTACAGTGTTAGGTCCATCATGGGTTCTTTTAACATTTCTGTAGATTATTATGTACAATACAGTCTTATTTGCAGATTGTTTGATATATCATCATTTTTCCAGTTATTGAGATGTTCTTTGTATTCTTTTTCCTATTGATGTAAATAGTAGGAGTCCTTGTACACTGGACTTTCCTAGCTCACTTGTTGCTTAGTTACATCCAATTATAACAATAATACATTATATTATTACTCCTAGTATACAAGATTCCATTCACATAGCCGTAATCCTTGACATTACCTAACGTGGTGACATAGTCACTTTATCATCATTATATATCATAAAAGGCATTCACATATTAGAGATATTCACATCAATACTTTATCACAATATTAGGGTATAGTTTAGACGACATGGCAGTCTAAAACATCATTATGAGTTCACAATCACCTTCACATTATCTGTAATGGTCAATATACACACTAATGTTGTATTAGCCACAAGCGTCTAAAATATGACCATTCACTTTCACATATTTATTTAGCTTTTATTACATATTTAGTACAATATATAACACCTCACATAGCACATCCTTCACCTTCACTATTATTATAATGGTGTTGATTAGCAAATCTCACAAGGAGAAAAGGGAAAGTCACTTTTAATACCCATCACTTGATATATGCACTGACAATTTATATATATGTGAAAAATTTGTGAGAGTTTTTAGTTACAATTATTTAAATATATATAGGGTGAGTATAGTATAGTTTAGTTACCCATAGCACTCATTATCTGTTATTTATTGTCACCACATCAACATGTGAGAGAATATTTAGTCTCCCAGTATCTATTATTGTATTTTTATATACAATTAATTATTTCCTTGGGGTGCCCCCACTATCACATTGGGGAGCGCTATATGTTCATTATGCAACTCATGCAAAAACGTCATAAGTTCCCCCAATGTGCTTCCGTGGGGAAACGTTAAATAAATAACTAATAGACAATCATGAGATTGTATTTGTTGACATTTTCAATATGACACACAGAAGCATGATGGTATTTGTAGTTTATCAGAGTGAGATGGCAGCTGCAGTTCATTGCAATATGACACCAACCAATTAGATGGATTAATAAGCACAAGCCCCCTCCAGGAACAAAAGGATAATAAAGTAATAGTCACGCTAACACATTCTCCAGGTAGTTCCGGTATAGAACATAGAGGCATGATGGTACTTGTAGTTATTCAGACAAGCCTCTTACAGAATAACATGAAATTGACAATCACGCAGATACATTTTCCGGGTAGTTCCGGCACAGAACACAGAGGCATGATGGTACTTGTAGTCATTAGACTAGTAGCACACGAACCAATTAGACGCCCCATGTTATACAAGCCTCCTCAAGATAGTTTGCAATTGGTCAAGGAGCGATCACCCACGGAGTTTGTTTACATTTATACATTTGTAACGATCTCGTAATCGACACATCATTATCTAGATTTAATTTCACAGCCAACCACATTAGAGTTATAGTTCATGGGTTATTATTTAAGTTAACCGACTACATAACAAAAATTATAATAAACTTCTAATTAAAGCAACAAGTGGGAGTTTTTGGAAAGGAAAGGTTTGATTGGTTTATGTTAAGGAAGGGGAGGGTTTATTACAAACATATGGTTACTGATCCCTATATAAAGGGGATTCAAACAGTTTTAGAGTATACAAGCCTGATGAAACAGGGTCTTCCCTGAGAAACGCGTCGCTATTATCTCTGCATATACAAGGAGACTTGCCTTATAACACACCCAGTTGTAATTCGTTGCACTGATGGTATTTTTATCTTTTGAAAAATAAAATACTTGAAACTTTTTAACAAATCTGGTGTTCGTGTGGCATTTTCCTTGCCAGTAACCATAAGGCTGTCTAGCCTTCCTCCCCTCTGGACATATTTTCCTTTCTGCTGGAAGTGACCTAGATAAGGGTTGCTGTTGTGAGATCCACGACAACTATAGGACATCCTGACGGGGATTCCCTGGTACAGCCAGCTGGTTTGCTGTTAAATACCAGCCTGCCCCTATAGGCACAAGAGAGTGCCTTCACGTTTGTGAGTATCCTGTATCTCATCATGCTTGGATATTGTCAGCTTTGATTGATCTACACATGTGGCGCCTCTGTTTCTGTTTTCCTTGCAGTTAACCATTCTTATGTGTAAGTATGTCTGCAAGTATTTCATTTGTGTATAAACTGTCTGCTTAACTCACAATCGGCTAGATTACGAGTCTTGCGTTAGTCTTAAAAAGCAGCGTTGAGGGGTCCCAGCGCTGCTTTTTAACACCCTCTGGTATTACAAGTCAGGCAGGTACAGGTGTACTGCTCACTTTTTTTCCGCGATTTTCGCATACCGCAAATCCCCTTACATCAATTGCATATCCTAACGCCGGTATTACGATTGCTTGAAAAAGTGAGCAGTACACTCTCTCCTGTCCAGACTCCTACCGCATTTAAAAGTCAGTAGTTAAGAGTTTTATGGGCTAATGCCGTAACATAAGACTCTTAACTAAAGTGCTACAAAGTACACTAACACCCATAAACTACCTATTAACCCCTAAACCGAGCCCCCCCCCACATCGGAAACACTTAACTAAAATGTTTAACCCCTAATCTGCTGACCGGACATCGCCGCCACTGTAATAAATATATTAACCCCTAAACCGCCACACTCCCGGCTCACAAACACTAGTTAAATTTTATTAACCCCTAATCTGCCATCCCTAACATCGCCGACACCTACCTAAATTTATTAACCCCTAATCTGCCGCCCCCAACGTTGCCGCTACTATATTAAATTTATTAACCCCTAAACCTAAGTCTAATCCTAAGTCTAACCCCCCCTAACATAAATATAATTTAAATACATCTAAATAAATTTACTACAATTAAATAAATTATTCCTATATAAAACTAAATATTTACCTATAAAATAAACCCTAAGCTAGCTACAATATAACTAATACTTACATTGTAGCTAGCTTAGGGTTTATTTTTATTTTACAGGCAACTTTGTATTTATTTTAACTAGGTAGAATAGTTATTAAATAGTTATTAACTATTTAATAACTACCTAGCTAAAATAAGTACAAATTTAGCTGTAAAATAAATCCTAACCTAAATTACAATTACACCTAACACTACACTATCATTAAATTAATTACATAAATTACCTACAATTAACTACAATTAAATTCAATAAACTAAAGTACAAAAAACCCCCCCACAAAATTACAGAAAATAAAAAAAGAATTACAATTTTTTTAAACTAATTACACCTAATCTAATCCCCCTAATAAAATAAAAAAAGCCCCCCCTACCATACACTAAATTACAAATAGCCCTTAAAAGGGCCTTTTGCAGGGCATTGCCCCAAAGTAATCAGCTCTTTTACCTGTAAAAAAAATACAATACCCCCCCAACATTACAACCCACCAACCACATACCCAACCCTACTCTAAAACCCACCCAATCCCCCCTTAAAACCTAACACTACCCCCTTGAAGATCACCCTACCTTGAGCCGTCTTCACCCAGCCGGGCACAAGTGGATGTCCAGAGGGGCAGAAGTCTTCATCCGATCCAGCCAGAAGAGGACATCCAGACCGGCAGAAGTCTTCATCCAGGCGGCATCTTCTATCTTCTTCCATCCGGAGCGGAGCGGGTCCATCTTGAAGAATGAAGGTTCCTTTAAGTGACGTCATCCAAGATGGCGTCCCTTCAATTCCGATTGGCTGATAGAATCATATCAGCCAATCGTAATTAAGGTAGGAAAAATCCTATTGGCTGATGCAATCAGCCAATAGGATTGAAGTTCAATCCTATTGGCTGATCCAATCCGCCAATAGGATTGAGCTTGCATTCTATTGGCTGTTCCAATCAGCCAATAGAATGCAAGCTCAATTCTATTGGCTGATTGCATCAGCCAATAGGATTTTTCCTACCTTAATTCCGATTAGCTGATAGGATTCTATCAGCCAATCGGAATTGAAGGGACGCCATCTTGGATGACGTCACTTAAAGGAACCTTCATTCTTCAGTCGCCGTCGGATGGAAGAGGATGCTCCGCGTCGGATGTCTTCAAGATGGACCTGCTCCGCTCCGGATGGAAGAAGATAGACGATGCCACCTGGATGATGACTTCTGACGGTCTGGATGTCCTCTTCTGGCCGCATCGGATGAAGACTTCTGCCCCTCTGGAAGTCCACTTGTGCCCGGCTGGGTAAAGACGGCTCAAGGTAGGGTGATCTTCAAGGGGGTAGTGTTAGGTTTTTTTAAAGGGGCAATTGGGTGGGTTTTAGAGTAGGGTTGGGTGTGTGGGTGGTGGGTTTTAATGTTGGGGGGTATTGTATTTTTTTTACAGGTAAATGAGCTGATTACTTTGGGGCAATGCCCCGCAAAAGGCCCTTTTAAGGGCTATTTGTAATTTAGTATAGGGTAGGGAATTTTATTATTTTGGGGGGCTTTTTTATTTTATTAGGGGGATTAGATTAGGTGTAATTAGTTTAAAAAAATTGTAATTCTTTTTTTATTTTCTGTAATTTAGTGTTTGTTTTTTTTGTACTTTAGTTTATTTAATTTAATTGTAATTAATTGTAGGTAATTTATGTAATTAATTTAATGATAGTGTAGTGTTAGGTGTAATTGTAATTTAGGTTAGGATTTATTTTACAGGTAAATTTGTACTTATTTTAACTAGGAAGTTATTAAATAGTTAATAACTATTTAATAACTATTGTACCTAGTTAAAATAAATACAAAGTTGCCTGTAAAATAAATATAAATCCTAAGCTAGCTACAATGTAACTATTAGTTATATTGTAGCTATCTTATGGTTTATTTTATAGGTAAGTATTTAGTTTTAAATAGGATTAATTTATTTAATTTTAGTAAATTTATTTAGATGTATTTAAATTATATTTAAGTTAGGGGGGTGTTAGGGTTAGGGTTAGACTTAGGTTTAGGGGTTAATACATTTATTATAGTGTCGGCGACGTTGGCGGCAGCAGATTACGGGTTAATAAATTTAATATAGTTGCGGCGATGTTGGGGGGGGGCAGATTAGGGGTAATAAATATAATGTAGGGTTCGGCGATGTTGGGGGCAGCAGATTAGTGGTTCATAAGTATAATGTAGGTGGCTGCGGTGTCCAGAGAGGCAGATTAGGGGTTAATAATATAATGTAGGTGGCGACGATGTTGGGGGCGGCATATTAGGGTTTAATAAGTGTAAGATTAGGGGTTTTTAGACTCGGGGTTCATGTTAGGGTGTTAGGTGCAGACATAACTTTTATTTCCCCATAGGAAACAATGGGGCTGCATTATGAGCTGAATGCTGCTTTTTTGCAGGTGTTAGGTTTTTTTTTCAGCCAGCTCAGCCCCATTGTTTCCTATGGGGAAATCATGCATGAGCATGTTTAGCCAGCTTACCGCTACCGTAAGCAGCACTTGTATTACAGTGAGATGTGGAGCTAAATTTTGCTCAATGCTCACTTTTCTGAGGCTAACGCCGGCTTGAAGAAAACTTGTAATACCAGCATTGTCTTAAGTGAGCGGTGAGAAAAAAAGGCTTGTTAGCACCGCACAGCCTTACCGACAAAAACTCGTAATCTAGCCGAATATTTTTATTTTATATATATATATATATATATATGAGTTGAAGGGAAAACCAGCTAGAGCATAGTTGGCTGGCTTGGAGGGGGCGTGACTAGGTTGGAGGGGGTGTGGCTAGGTTGGAGGGGGCGTGACTAGGTTGGAGGGGGCGAGGTTGGGCAGGTCTATACAAATTTCCAGGGCTGGTCTGATTTCCCAGTCCGGCCCTGAGTGTAGGGGTAGTTTGCGTGGGGGGGTGTGATGGTTTAGGGTTTGGTAGGTTAGGGAGTAAAATAAGGTGATTTGTTATAGTGAGAAAGTGATCTTGTAAGTAATCCTGTTCTGTACAGTTAGAAAGTATAATAGTTTTAATGCTGGGAAAAAAAGATCTTTAATTGCTTTAGAGCAGTGCACTGCCAATTGCACTTTTCAGGGCTACCTTTTTTTAGGATAGGGGTTTTCTTTAGATTATTTTTTTTAATAGTTTTTTTTTTATTGGGCAGCAAAAGAGCTATGTTCACTTTAGGGCACTGCCCTCCCCTATGCCCTTCTAAGGGCAATGCCCAACTAAATGTTCTTTTCAGAGCAATCTTTTTTTAGGATAGGGTTTTTTTTTTAGTTTATGGTTTTTTTAGATTAGGTTTTTTTATATAGCAAAAAAGCTGAAATAGCTTTAGGGCAATATCCTACCAAATGCCTTTATCAGGGCAATTTTTAGAGTAGGTTTTTAGATAGACTTTTTTTGGGGGGTGTTATTTTTATTGCAGAATGGGGTTGTCTTTTTTTTAAAAAAAATTAGCTAAATCGCTTTAGGGTAATGTTATAGTAAATTTTAGTGTTTGAATAAGGTTTTTTTTATTTTGGGGTGTCTTTTTAGGGGGCTTTAGTTTTAGAATAGCCATAACTGTGTTTTTTTATTTTTGGCAAAAAAAAAATTAAAAAAAATTGTAATGTTAGATTTTTTTTATTTTCTGTTTTTTTCTTTTTAAGTAATGGTAGGATTTTTTTTTACTTAATGGTAGATTTTTTATTTTTATAATTAAAGGCTGCTAGGTTAGGGGTGTTAGTGGGTTTAGCTGTTAGGAGGTTATTAGTTACTTTGCAATGGGGGTTGTGGTGGTTTAGGGGTTAATAGTGTAGCGGGGTAGTTTTGGGATGTGGAGCTTTGGCAGTTTAGGGGTTAATAGTGTAGAGTAGTAGTTAGCGATGTGGGGCTGTAACGGTTTAGGGGTTAATAGTGTAGTGGAGTCATTTGCGATGTGAGTTGTGACAGTTTAGGGGTTAATAGTGTTGCGGAGTAGTTTGCGATGTGGGGTTGTGGTGGTTTAGGACTTAATAGTGTGGCTGGGTAGTTTGCAATGCTGGGGTGTGTCGGTTTAAGTGTTAATAGTATAGTTTAGTGAAACTTTTTCCTCCAGCCAAACTCTAAAAAGTTTGAGCATAAAATACGATTGCGTTCGAGCGATCTCATTTACTTTCTACTTCTAATGCAAGCGCACACTGCTGCTCAATGCCGCCCAAAGAAAATATGGGAAGTGTAAATTACCGTGAGTTTCAGCAAATTAATTTGCGGTAAATTAAACAATGTGCCACTATGGATTCCAGCGCAAAAAAACACTGATCTTGCGGTCGTGTTTGTGCTCAGCGCACCACTCGTAATCTGTCCCTAAATTTGCTTTTGCTTTAGAAATTATTGAAAACATTTTCTATTAGGCCTAGACTTGATTTTATTTATTTATTTTGTTGATTTTAGAATCAGACACTCCTCTTAAGAACTTCCTCCTGAATAATTAACTGAGTATGCCAAAGAAAGAAGTGATTGTTCTTTTTGCCCATAAAGCCCAGGACAGCCTGGAAACTGCCAGAGCAGGAGTGTGGATACAGAACACAATAACCAAGAGTGCAATTAAACATAGCCTGACTTGTGTTAATATCCATGGCCCACAAGAAGGAGTCAGGAACAGCTACTCAAATGTCTGTGGCCGGTTAATACTTAGATTCACCTTCCTGTGCTTCAACAGAAATGTTATTAGATCATTACAGAGTTCCCTCTGACTTTTCATAAAACACCAGTAATGGTATTTCATTGTCTGTAGGTCCATGACAAACCTTGCATTCTGTACAAAAAGAAACCATACTCCTTCTGTTTTAATCCTAATGCTTCTAGAATAAGCAGCCCATCATTTCTCAATGGTTGAAAAAAGTTTAATAGCTCTTAAATGACATCTTCCTTAAATTAAATCTTCCGTCTATAAAAAGCAACATAACAACTCTCTATGCTCATACTATTAATATTACACTGTTCCTTCTTTTTTCCTTCACAATAAATGCTAGTGTGGCTTGCAACACATGCCAAAATAATAAATGCAAAGCTGTTAAATCACACTATTTGGAGATTCTTCTCCAAATTACATCATAAATAAACAATTTCAAACTATGATAATGTCATGAAGTCCTCATGATTTTAGGTGTAAACTATTAACTTCTTCTCTGTGTGCTTTTTTATTTTTCAGAGGATGTATGTTTCTGTATTTTCCTTAAACAGACCTCCTGTCGTAAAAAGCTTCTACTTAGGCAAATTTTATTGCAGATATCCAGAGTCTGATGCATCAAGTCAGTAACATATCAAAACAGAGAGTGATTGAAACTGTGGGGTAGATTATCAATAGTCAAGCGGACATGATTCACTGTAGAGAATCATATCCACTCAACCTCGCTAAATGCCGACATCTTGTGCAATGCCGCTCCCTGCTAGCAGGGGCTGTCAGTCATCCCGATTGGATTGGATCTGGATGATTTCAATCCGTCACCTAAAAGGTGGCGGACAAGTTAAGGAGCAGCGGTCGCTGCTTCTTATCTTCCGTTTCATGCAAGCCTGAAACAATGGGGCTCCGCAGCAGCATTCGCTGCTTAATTAATGGAGCCTAGTGTCTCTATCCAGACGCTGGCATGAGGTCAATCAGTCTGGTATATTGTAAGACATGTTTTAATCACATATATGACATTCTGGTATCAAAATAATCCTCATCATGTCACAAGTGGATTGCTTATACGGGTATATTTAGATAACATAACAAATATGTTGTTCTATAATTTCAGACAAGGGTTCAGAGTTTTTATGACCTGCCAAAAAAAAGGGGTGGTGGTTATTTTCCTGGCCCACTCTGAAAGGGGTTTGGGCAGAAATCTGATCTCTGAGAAAAGTGTATATAACTTTGTTTTAATCAATATCATTTTGTCTTTCACATGGGGAGCTATAGCAGCATGTCTCACCATTTTCAGTTCCATTTCCCTTGAATCAGTGGCTATTCTTCTGGTAAAGTTATAGGTTCTGTTATTTTCTCCTTTTTGTTTTAAAAACGGTTTTGCTGTGTGTAATTGTTTGTTAACGCGTTTTTTATTTAAATGCACTGTGACTCTTTTTTGTTCATAATAAATGATCCTTTATTAAGTTTTGCCTTTGTGTAATACTTGAACTATGTTACCGGAGAGACTGGTAATAACAAGCACTACATTTTTTAGATTGATTTCTGCAAAATTATGTTTTGGGATTTTTAATCTGTAGTCTGTTTTTTTTTCTTTAGAATTTCCATTAAAATAATCTTAAATTGGTGGTAGCAGAGATAGTTTAGTGTGGGTGGTATTAAAGGGGAGTTTGGGCATTTTCTCTGGGTCTAGTACAGACTAGACCGTTTGTGGTAACCCTTGCTCCCACTGAATTAAATCACATGCTTCTCTGGAGTGGCTAGACTGTGAAAAACTGGTTGGGGTGGAAAGGGTCAGTTAACCCTATATGGCACACATGAATTAGCACCCCCTAGTTGTGAAAAAATGTCAAAATGCATTCATATGAGCCTACCTAGGTTTAGCTTTCAAATAAGAATACTAAAAGAACAAAGCAAATTTGATGATAAACGTAAATTGGAAAGTTGTTTAAAATGACATACCCTATCTGAATCATGAAACTTTATTTTTGACTAGACTATCCCTTTAAGGCACCAGCATTTCAAATGTGATAGAAAAAGAAAATTTGGTTCTCATTACAAGTATACTGGGTAAACATGAGAAAATCTATAAATAGATATATAAAGCCAGTGCAAAAGTAAAACATGATGGCTGATTTAAATATTGTTGATACCTAATGTATCTGAATCGCATATTTTTTACTTAGCTAACTGCCATATTATTTAAAATAATTCTATAATTAAAGAGATATAAAAGTGAAAAAAGAAATTTTTCTAATTTTATTACTGCACTGTTGCTTGCATTTAACTATCTATACAATCCCAGTAAAAGGGATTAAACACTTTGTTGCATTCAGTTCCAGAGCAGCAATGCATTACTAGGAACTAGCTGAACACATTTGGTGATCCATTGACTAGAAGGATAGGTATGTTGTCACCAATCACCAACTACTAGCTCCCAGCAATGCACTGCTGCTCTTAAGCCTATCTATATAGGACCTCCTGGAGCTTTTTAAGCCTTCAAGCATCTCAAAGAGAAATTCGGCAATGCTCCTATTCTTTGTTACCCTAATCCAGAACTTCAATTTATTTTAGTTGACACTTTTGAGGTTGGAGCAGGAGCAATCCCTTCTTAAAAAGTACCACAAAAGCATCATGTGGCCTTCTTTTCCGGGACACTTTCCACTGCTGAGTCAAATTATGATGTTGTCTATTAAGCTCTGGGAGAGTGGTGACATCTACTCGAAGGCACTCAGAAGCCTTTTAAAATCTTTACCGATTATAATAATATCCTCTACATTCAAACTGCTCAGAGACTTGAGCCTGGAAAAGTCAGATGTTCTCTGTTATGCACACATTTTGATTTCATTCTGTCTTATATCCCTGACTTGGGCAGGTGCACTTTCTTGCCAATGCATTTGTGATATATTCATCTGGTCATCTGTCCAGTGTATTTCTCCTGAATTTGTAATGATCTGTTCTTATCCACTGCTACATAAATTGTATGTGGTGATTTAGTTGCAGATACCTTGCTCCTGTAATCCTCATGCTAATAAAAAATGAAATGCCTATATGTGACATGTAACCTTCTGCAGAAGGCTTTATCCTGTGTTAATGAAAATGTTCTGTCTGGTCATCCTGTGGTATTTCATTTTATACACTCAAGAGCATGTGTGGTGGCCCTTCAGTCATAAAACTGTCCAAGACTATGTTAAAGGTTGCTTGGATTCTGCTTCCAAAAAAGTACTGATACAACACCATACATGCCTTTTGTATCTCATTTCTACTCCTAGCTTGTCCTGGACACATTGTACAATGGACTTTCTTATAGAACTACCTCCATCTAATGGCTTTACTACCATCTGGGTAGTAGTGGACCGTTTCTCTTGTACCACCAAATTTGTGCTCTCACCAGTCCATTGGTAGCTTTAGCATTAACCAATCTAGGCTGACAACCCAGGTTGGAAGATGGCGACCGTTATCTGAGATGCGCATGCGCAAGAAAGTGTGATGTAATAGAATACGTCACTCTCTTCATGTCGGTTCTGGATGCAAGCTTCAATATTAGTATTTTATGTGTAAATTCGGATTGATACAGAACAATCACGCATGCACGAGTGAAAGGATTAAAGTGTGCATGCACAATGCTACGCTATAGGCTTTTAATTCAATGCAAACAAGAAACATCTGATTGGTTAGTGGTTTAGGACAAGTACTGCCCATATTGGAGGGCTAGATTACGTGACGTCATCTACAAATATTAAAAGTTAATTTTATGGCATTATGCAGCTTTGTTTATGGATCAAAGTAGGTCAGTTTATATTTATTTTATGAAATATGGGTTCCGTTTTTGATAAAAAAAAATTGAAAGTTAGTAATCCTTTAAATACATATTTCTATATGTATATCTAAATAATCTCTAGTAGTGCACTTTCACAAACAAAACAGAATCAAAGTACCAGGGTGCCAGAATGCAGCATACAAACAAAGTAGAAGATGGCACTCACTGGATTTACTATGTTCACTATTGTTCGCTGTCTGAGAAAGGGGAGAGTTTCCCAGAAACGTCACTTATGATGTATTAAAGGAATTGATTTGATTCTGCGTGTATATACAGTGAGTGCTGTCTTCTACTTTGTTTTGACTGTCTTACCTTAACTACCAAAAAAAACTACTTATTTCCTAATACCTGTTTCTTTACAATGGGGACACCAATGACTTAATCTTGATGCTGTACTGGATTCAGGAGACTATGCTAGTTACATAGATATCAATGTTGTAAATAAAAATAAAATACCCATTATTCAAAGGCAAAAACCAGTTTCTGTCAGACTTATTGATGGTAAATGTCTGGAAACAGGTCCAGTTACTCACCAAATAATTCCACTACTTATTAATATGCAGGATAATCACCAAGAGTTTATCTCATTTGATGTAATATCATCCCCCTATTTCCATTAGTCCTAGGTTTACATTGGTCATGCCAACACCAGCCAATGATTAATTGGAAAGACAACACACTCAAATTCTTATCATCTTATTGTTCACCTGCACTCCATCACTTCCACTACTCAACATTACTGAATCTACATATTACTCTGATTTTTCTCAAGTATTTGACAAAAAAGAGGCAGAAACTTTACCACCACACTGGGATTATGATTGTCCAATTAAATTAATACCCGGTTCAGATATTCCTTACAGACACATATTCCCTCTTTCTCAGCCAGAACTAGAGAAATTGAAAGAGTATATTAATGATAATCTCCGAAAAGGGTTTATACGGCCATCCACTTCCCCGGCAGGTGCAGGGATATTCTTTGTCACCAGTAAGGATCAAACTTTACGACCCATAGTGGATTACCATGAATTAAACAAAAGAACCATCAAAGACAGGTACCCCCTGCCACTCATCCCTGAACTCATAGAAAGGTTACAAGGCGCGACTATCTATACAAAACTAGACTTAAGGGGTGCTTACAATCTAATTTGTGTGCGTTCAGGTGATGAGTGGTTAACTGCATTTCATACCCGGTATGGGTTTTTCGAATACACGGTGATGCCCTTTGGGCTCTGCAACGCCCCTGGCACATTTAAACAATTCAGAAATGACATTTCTTTCATGTAATTAGCAAGAGTCCATGAGCTAGTGACGTATGGGATATACATTCCTACCAGGAGGGGCAAAGTTTCCCAAACCTCAAAATGCCTATAAATACACCCCTCACCACACCCACAATTCAGTTTTACAAACTTTGGCTCCCATGGAGGTGGTGAAGTAGGTTTGTGCTAGATTCTACATTGATATGCGCTTCACAGCAGGCTGAAGCCCAGTTTTCCTCTCAGAGTGCAGTGAATGTCAGAGGGATGTGAAGAGAGTATTGCCTATTTGAATACAATGGTCTTCCTCTAGGGGATCTATTTCATAGGTTCTCTGTTATCGGTCTCCTACCTCCCTTTTCAGATCAACGATATACTCTTATATACCATTACCTCTACTGATTCTCGTTTCAGTACTGGTTTGGCTATCTACTATATGTAGATGAGTGTCCTGGGGTAAGTAAGTCTTATTTTTTGTGACACTCTATGCTATGGTTGGGCACTTTATATGTAAAGTTCTAAATATATGTCTTTAAACTTATATTTGCCATGATTCAGGATAATCAGTATTCCTTCATTCAGACTGTCAGTTTCATTATTTGGGATAATGCATATGAATAAATATTTTTCTTACCTTGAAATTTTCAATTGACTATTTTTCCCTGCTGGCTGTTAGGCTCGCGGGGGCAGAAAATGCTTCATTGTATTGCGTCATTCTTGGCGCGAACTTTTTGGTGCAAAATTTTGTCATTTCCGGCGCCGTAGTTGACGCTGGAAGTTGTTTGTAGTTACGTCATTTTTTTGACGCATGTGTATTCAGACGTTTTTTTGCGCCAAAAAATGTGGGCGTCGGTTTCGGTGTCAGAGGATGTGGCGTCATACTTGGCGCCAAAAATATGGGCTTTGTACTTGGCACCAATAATGTGGGCGTCATACTTGGCGCCAAAAATGTGGGCGTCTTTTTTGTTCCATTTTTTCTCACATTGTTTAAGTTTCACTTTTTTGTTGCTTCTGGTTGCTAGAGGCTTGTTATTTTGCATTTTTTCCCAATCCTGAAATTGTCATTTAAGGAATTTGATAATTTTGCTTTATATGTTGTTTTTTCTATTACATATTGCAAGATGTCACAACCTGACCCTGGATCAGAATCCACTACTGGAATGACGCTGCCTGATGCTGGTTCTACCAAAGTTAAGTGCATTTGTTGTAAACTTATGGTAACTGTTCATCCGGCTGTAGTTTGTGTTAGTTGTTAGTAATTATCCTTTACCTGTTGTTGTTCCTTCAACATCTAATGTTCAGGATGTTCCTGTTCATGTAAAAGAATTTGTTTCTAATTCTATTAGGAAGGCTCTGTCTGTTATTCCTCCTTCCAGTAAATGTAAAAGGTCTTTTAAAACTTCTCATATTTTGGATGAATTTTTAAGTGACCGCCATCATTCTGACTTATCTGTTTCTGATGAGGATCTATCTGGTTCAGATGATTCTGCCTCAGATATTGATACTGATAAATCTTCATATTTGTTTAAGATGGAGTTTATTCATTCTTTACTTAAAGAAGTGTTGATTGCATTAGATATGGAGGAGTCTAGTCCTCTTGATACTAAATCTGCTAAGCGTTTAAATTCAGTTTATAAACCTCATGTAGTTATTCCAGAAGTTTTTCCAGTCCCTGGTGCTATTTCAGAAGTGATTTCTAGGGAATGGAATAGTCTGGGTACTTCATTTACTCCTTCTCCAAGGTTTAAGAAATTGTATCCTGTGCCTTCTGATAGATTAGATATTTGGGACAAAATCCCCAAAGTTGATGGGGCTATCTCTACTCTTGCTAAACGTACTACTATTCCTACGGCAGATAGTACATCCTTTAAGGATCCTTTAGATAGGAAGCTTGAATCCTTTCTAAGGAGAGCTTATTTATGTTCAGGTAATCTTCTTAGACCTGCTATTTCTTTGGCTGATGTTGCTGAAGCTTCAACTTTCTGGTTGGAGGCTTTAGCGCAACAAGTATCAGACTGTAATGCTTATAGCATTGTTAAACTTCTTCAACATGCTAATAACTTTGTTTGTGATGCCATTTTTGATATCATTAGAATTGATGTCAGGTATATGTCTTTAGCTATTTTAGCTTGAAGAGCTTTATGGCTTAAAACTTGGAATGCAGATATGACTTCTAAGTCAACATTGCTTTCTCTCTCTTTCCAAGATAATAAATTATTTGGTTCTCAGTTGGATTCAATAATTTCAACTGTTACTGGGGGGAAGGGAGCCTTTTTGCCTCAGGACAAAAAATCTAAAGGTAAATATAGGGCTGCTAATCGTTTTCGTTCCTTTCGGCAGAATAAGGAGCAGAAGCCTGACCCTTCCTCTAAAGGAACGGTTTCCGTTTGGAAACCTTCTCCAGTCTGGAATAAATCCAAGCCTTTTAGAAAGTCAAAACCAGCTCCCAAATCCGCATGAAGGTGCGGCCCTCATTCTAGCACAGCTGGTAGGGGGCAGGTTACGATTTTTCAAAGATGTTTGGATCAATTCGATTCACAATCTTTGGATTCAGAACATTGTTTCACAAGGGTACAGAATAGGTTTCAAGGTAAGGCTGCCTGTGAGAAGATTTTTTTCTCTCACGCATTCCAGTAAATCCAGTGAAGGCTCAGGCGTTTCTGAAATGTGTTTCAGACCTAGAGTCGGCTGGGGTAATTATGCCAGTTCCAGTTCTGGAACGGGGTCTGGGGTTTTACTCAAATCTATTCATTGTACCAAAGAAGGAGAATTCCTTCAGACCAGTTCTGGATCTAAAAATATTGAATCGTTATGTAAGGATACCAACATTCAACATGGTGACTATAAGGACTATTCTGCCTTTTGTTCAGCAAGGGCATTATATGTCTACAATAGACTTACAGGATGCATATCTTCATATTCTGATTCATCCAGATCACTATCAGTTTCTGAGATTCTCTTTTCTAGACAAGCATTACCAGTTTGTTGCTCTTCCGTTTGGCCTAGCAACAGCTCCAAGGATCTTTTCGAAGGTTCTCGGTGCCCTTCTCTCTGTAATCAGAGAACAGGGTATTGCGGTATTTCCTTATTTGGACGATATTTTGGTACTTGCTCAGTCTTTACATTCTGCAGAATCTCATACGAATCAACTTGTGTTGTTTCTTCAAAGACATGGTTGGAGGATCAATTTACCAAAGAGTTCCTTGATTACTCAGACAAAGGTAACCTTTTTGGGTTTCCAAATATATTCAGTGTCCTTGACTTTGTCTCTAACAGAAAAGAGACATCTGAAATTGGTTCCAGCTTGTCGAAACCTTCAGTCTCAATTGTTCCCTTCGGTAGCATTGTGCATGGAAATTCTAGGTCTCATGACTGCTGCATCCCTTTTGCTCGTTTTCACGTGAGACCTCTCCAGCTTTGTATGCTGAACCAGTGGTGCAGGGATTATACAAAGATATCACAATTAATATCCTTAAATCCCAATGTTCGATCTTCTCTAACTTGGTGGTTGAATCACCATCGTTTAATTCAAGGGGCCTCTTTTGTTCGTCCAACCTGGACTGTGATCTCAACAGATGCGAGTCTTTCAGGTTGGGGAGCTGTATGTGGATCTCTGACAGCGCAGGGGGTTTGGGAATCTCAGGAGGCGAGATTACCAATCAACATTTTGGAACTCCGTGCGATTTTCAGAGCTCTTCAGTTCTGGCCTCTTCTAAAGAGAGTATCATTTATTTGTTTTCAGACAGACAATGTCACAACCGTGGCATATGTCAATCATCAAGGTGGGACTCACAGTCCTCAAGCTATGAAAGAAGTATCTCGGATACTTGTATGGGCGGAATCCAGCTCCTGTCTAATTTCTGCGGTTCACATCCCAGGTGTAGACAATTGGGAAGTGGATTATCTCAGTCGCCAGACGTTACATCCGGGCGAATGGTCTCTTCACCCAGAGGTATTTCTTCAGATTGTTCAAATCTGGGGACTTCCAGAAATAGATCTGATGGCCTCTCATCTAAACAAGAAACTTCCCAGGTATCTGTCCAGATCCAGGGATCCTCAGGCAGAAGCAGTGGATGCGTTGTCGCTTCCTTGGAATTATCATCCTGCCTATATCTTTCCGCCTCTAGTTCTTCTTCCAAAAGTGATTTCCAAGATTCTAATGGAGCGTTCGTTTGTACTGCTGGTGGCTCCAGCATGGCCTCACAGGTTTTGGTATGATGGCCAGTTGCCAACCTTGGACATTTCCGTTAAGACCAGACCTTCTATCTCAAGGCCCATTTTTCCATCAGGATCTCAAATCATTAAATTTGAAGGTATGGAGATTGAACGCTTGATTCTTAGTCATAGAGGTTTATCTGACTCAGTGATTAATACTATGTTACAGGCTCGTAAATCTGTCTCTAGAAAGATTTATTATCGAGTCTGGAAGACTTACATTTCTTGGTGTTCTTCTCATAAATTCTCTTGGCATTCTTTTAGAATTCCTAGAATTTTACAGTTTCTTCAGGATGGTTTGGATAAGGGTTTGTCTGCAAGTTCTTTGAAAGGACAAATCTCTGCTCTTTCTGTTCTTTTTCACAGAAAGATTGCTAATCTTCCTGTTATTCATTGTTTTGTACAGGCTTTGGTTCGTATCAAACCTGTCATTAAGTCAATCTCTCCTCCTTGGAGTCTTAATTTGGTTCTGAGGGCTTTACAGGCTCCTCCGTTTGAACCTATGCATTCTCTGGATATTAAATTACTTTCTTGGAAAGTTTTGTTCCTTTTGGCCATCTCTTCTGCTAGAAGAGTTTCTGAGTTATCTGCTCTTTCTTGTGAATCTCCTTTTCTGATTTTTCATTAGGATAAGGCGGTGTTGCGGACTTCATTTCAATTTTTACCTAAGGTTGTGAATTCTAACAACATTAGTAGGGAAATTGTTGTCCCTTCATTGTGTCCTAATCCTAAGAATTCTCTGGAAAGATCTTTACATTCTTTGGATGTAGTAAGAGCTTTGAAATATTATGTTGAAGCTACTAAAGATTTTAGAAAGACTTCTAGTCTATTTGTTATCTTTTCTGGTTCCAGGAAAGGTCAGAAGGCTTCTGCCATTTCTTTGGCGTCTTGGTTAAAGTCTTTGATTCATCATGCTTATGTGGAGTCGGGTAAATCCCTGCCTCAGAGGATTACGGCTCATTCTACTAGGTCAGTTTCTACTTCCTGGGCTTTTAGGAATGAAGCTTCGGTTGATCAGATTTGCAAAGCAGCAACTTGGTCTTCTTTGCATACTTTTACTAAATTCTACCATTTTGATGTTTTCTCTTCTTCTGAAGCAGTTTTTGGTAGAAAAGTACTTCAGGCAGCTGTTTCAGTTTGATTCTTCTGCTTATAATTTCAGTTTTTTTCATTATAAAGATTAAAACTTTTGATTTGGGTTGTGGATTATTTTTTCAGCGGAATTGGCTATCTTTATTTTATCCCTCCCTCTCTAGTGACTCTTGCGTGGAAGTTCCACATCTTGGGTATCTGCTATCCCATACGTCACTAGCTCATGGACTCTTGCTAATTACATGAAAGAAAACATAATTTATGTA
The DNA here is from genome assembly GCF_027579735.1 of Bombina bombina. Taxonomy (NCBI): domain Eukaryota; kingdom Metazoa; phylum Chordata; class Amphibia; order Anura; family Bombinatoridae; genus Bombina; species Bombina bombina. The sequence continues at coordinate 480,123,601 of NC_069500.1, forward strand.
AGAACTTACCTGATAAATAATTTCTTTCATATTAGCAAGAGTCCATGAGGCCCACCCTTTTTATGGTGGTTATGATTTTTTTTGTATAAAGCACAATTATTCCAATTCCTTATTTTTGATGCTTTCGCTCCTTTCTTATCACCCCACTTCTTGGCTATTCATTAAACTGAATTGTGGGTGTGGTGAGGGGTGTATTTATAGGCATTTTGAGGTTTGGGAAACTTTGCCCCTCCTGGTAGGAATGTATATCCCATACGTCACTAGCTCATGGACTCTTGCTAATATGAAAGAAATGAATTTATCAGGTAAGTTCTTGCATAAATTATGTTTTTTCGTGACCTACTGGATACTTATGTTGTAATTTATTTAGATGATATTTTAATTTAATCACTAAATCAAACTGAACACATTAAACATGTGAAGACAGTACTTTCCAGAAATGTATATTTCATAGTACCTCCATCACCTTTTTAGGGTACCATATTTCTCCAACTGGGATATATATGGAGGACAACAAAATTAAAACAATACAAGATTGGCCAATTCCAACAACTAAAAAACAGGTACAAAAATTTCTTGGGTTTGCGAATTTCTATAGGAAATTTATTAAAAACTTTTCCGAAATTGCAAAACCTCTTACTAACCTCACTAAATCAGATATCCACTTCAATTGGAATAGAGATGCAAATGATGCTTTTCAGGTTTTTTTTTTTTAAAAAAAACCTTCACTACAGCACCTATACTTTCATTTCCAGACCCTAAGTTACAATATATTCTAGAAGTTGACACATCAGACTATGCTTTAGGTGCTGTTCTATCCCAAAAATCACCAATCACAAACCTAATACACCCAGTAGCATTCTACTCTCGAGTGTTCTCCTCATCTGAGATAAATTATCATGTGGGAGAAAAATAATTATTGGCTATAAAGCAAGCCCTGGAAAATTGGAGACACTTGCTTGAAGGTACCAAAGAACCTATAGTCATCTTTACACACCATCGAAATTTACAGTATTTGAAGTCCAATAGAACTCTCACTTCCAGACTTTTCTCCAGGTTTAACTATGTCATAAAATATAGACCTGCATCCAAAAATACCAAAGCAGATATAGTATCTCGGCTACCACAAAAAAAATCTTAAACCTTGTAACGGTTACTTGATTCCATCTTCCCTGGTTCTTGGTGCTATTATCAGTGCAACTGAAAGATTTAAACAGGAACAGGACCTTGACCAATCCAAAAAGAATTAGGATCTAAAAACAAAACCAGGAAGGTTTATACCACCATTATAATAACATTTATATACCACCTAAACTTAGAGACTCTGTTTTAGAAACAGCTCATGAGTCACAGTTAGTGGGCCATTCTGGTATCAACAAAACTTTGCAACTCCTTAACAGATCTTACCGGTGGCCTAACATGGTCAAAGATATTAAACAACATATTGAAACTTGTGAAACTTGTACAACTTCTAAACTTGATAGAAAACAACCAGCCAGCTATTTAATGTCCCTTCCAATACCTGAGAGGCCTTGGAAGGAAATTGCAATTGATTTTATTGTTGAACCATCATGGTTGTTGTGGACTTGTTTTCTAAAATGTCACATTTTATTCCTTATCACAAGTTACCAACTAGTATTGAAACAGTCAAACTACTCATTTCCAATGTTGTTAAACTACATGGAATTCCAACAAGCATAACAACTGATAGGGGTACCCAGTTTACCTCCCGTATGTGGAAACAACTGTGTCAGGTATTAGGCATAGATTGCAGATTATCAACCGCCTTCCATTCCCAAATCAATGGGCAAACAGAGCGTACGAAACAGTGGTTAGAAAAGTATCTCCGTTGTTATATAAACAAACACCAAGATAACTGGTCATCTTTACTCCCACTGGCTGAATTTGCACACAATAATACCCACCACTCATCTATTAAAACAAAGCCATTCTATGCCAATTATCATGAAAGTTGTGAATGAAAATGCTGTTACTTTAGATCTCCCTCCTCAGTACAAAATTCATCCAACATTTCATGTTGCTCTTCTAAAACTTTACAAAGCCCTTCGGAACCAGCACAATCCTCCTACTCATACCTTACCCATCGTACCTGACACTGAGTTTAAGGTGGAAAACATTCTGGACTCTAGAAAAGTTTCTGGTCGCCTCCAGTGTCTTGTTCATTGGAAAGGTTATTCTACTCAGGAAGACTCCTGGGAGCCCTCCACCAACCTCTCTGAACCTCGACTGGTGATAACTGGAGACATCCAGACCATCCGAGGCCTTGACCCTCGGAGCGGTTGCTTAAAGGGGGAGCTCTGTCACATATTTGGTCTCTTTTCCTTTAAGAGATGTGTTCCAACTACCCTATAAAATCTCAACAGGCACTTCTATACCTCGCTTGGTATTGAAATTTTGAACTGCTCCTACTCATCCTTTCCTACGCTTGCTTGATTGGTGGGTTCCGTGCCTGCCAGTATTCTTCACCTGCCAGCTAGTCTTATTTGGATTCTCATCGCCTAGTAATTCTATCAGAGTTTGTTCCCTTCCTACCTGTTTTGTCTCCGGAGTCTATCCACCTACCTGAGCTGCAGTGGTATTTTCCTCCAGTGCGCTCTCGACCTCCACGCTCATGTGACGTCACCCACTTGCGCCTCACTCTTGTCATCAGTGTGCCAGGGATCCGACACTGTCCTCAGCTGCCGCTGCTCTCTGACTACCTGCTCTAAAGATTGGATTGAAATTAGAAGGAGCAAGCGGTAAGAACATACCTCACTTTACTCCTTGTATATTTGTGTTTCATTCATTTGCTGGAAATCTCTTATTTCTGCAGATATAACATGAGTCTTAAATTAACTTTGTGAATTCCTAATATTTACTTCTCCACAATCTCTTCAAAGTTTAATTTAAGACTCATATATAAAAAATACCTCATTAAGGAAAATAGCTATGCGTACAAGCTTTACACTTAGTTATATCCTATATAATGAGACAAACTAAAATAACAAATATACTTTTGGATCTCCTTATACCACAATTTGTATTTAAGGAATAAGTTTAAAACAACATACATAAGTATACATATATATATACAGGGAGTGCAGAATTATTAGGCAAATTAGTATTTTGACCACATCATCCTCTTTATGCATGTTGTCTTACTCCAAGCTGTATAGGCTCGAAAGCCTACTACCAATTAAGCATATTAGGTGATGTGCATCTCTGTAATGAGAAGGGGTGTGGTCTAATGACATCAACACCCTATATCAGGTGTGCATAATTATTAGGCAACTTCCTTTCCTTTGGCAAAATGGGTCAAAAGAAGGACTTGACAGGCTCAGAAAAGTAAAAAATAGTGAGATATCTTGCAGAGGGATGCAGCACTCTTAAAATTGCAAAGCTTCTGAAGCGTGATCATTGAACAATCAAGCGTTTCATTCAAAATAGTCAACAGGGTCGCAAGAAGCGTGTGGAAAAACCAAGGCGCAAAATAACTGCCCATGAACTGAGAAAAGTCAAGCGTGCAGCTGCCAAAATGCCACTTGCCACCAGTTTGGCCATATTTCAGAGCTGCAACATCACTGGAGTGCCCAAAAGCACAAGGTGTTCAATACTCAGAGACATGGCCAAGGTAAGAAAGGCTGAAAGACAACCACCACTGAACAAGACACACAAGCTGAAACGTCAAGACTGGGCCAAGAAATATCTCAAGACTGATTTTTCTAAGGTTTTATGGACTGATGAAATGAGAGTGAGTCTTGATGGGCCAGATGGATGGGCCCGTGGCTGGATTGGTAAAGGGCAGAGAGCTCCAGTCCGACTCAGACGCCAGCAAGGTGGAGGTGGAGTACTGGTTTGGGCTGGCATCATCAAAGATGAGCTTGTGGGGCCTTTTCGGGTTGAGGATGGAGTCAAGCTCAACTCCCAGTCCTACTGCCAGTTTCTGGAAGACACCTTCTTCAAGCAGTGGTACAGGAAGAAGTCTGTATCCTTCAAGAAAAACATGATTTTCATGCAGGACAATGCTCCATCACACGCGTCCAAGTACTCCACAGCGTGGCTGGCAAGAAAGGGTATAAAAGAAGAAAATCTAATGACATGGCCTCCTTGTTCACCTGATCTGAACCCCATTGAGAACCTGTGGTCCATCATCAAATGTGAGATTTACAAGGAGGGAAAACAGTACACCTCTCTGAACAGTGTCTGGGAGGCTGTGGTTGCTGCTGCACGCAATGTTGATGGTGAACAGATCAAAACACTGACAGAATCCATGGATGGCAGGCTTTTGAGTGTCCTTGCAAAGAAAGGTGGCTATATTGGTCACTGATTTGTTTTTGTTTTGTTTTTGAATGTCAGAAATGTATATTTGTGAATGTTGAGATGTTATATTGGTTTCACTGGTAAAAATAAATAATTGAAATGGGTATATATTTGTTTTTTGTTAAGTTGCCTAATAATTATGCACAGTAATAGTCACCTGCACACACAGATATCCCCCTAAAATACCTATAACTAAAAACAAACTAAAAACTACTTCCAAAACTATTCAGCTTTGATATTAATGAGTTTTTTGGGTTCATTGAGAACATAGTTGTTGTTCAATAATAAAATTAATCCTCAAAAATACAACTTGCCTAATAATTCTGCACTCCCTGTATGAATGTCTTTTGAAAATTGGAATGTGTTGATTATTATACACCTTGTGTTTCCTTGTACACGCATTCATTACAATACATTTGTTAGCGCATATGAAAAATTGTGCGTTGTTGAAATATTAAATATAAAATATTAAAAAAATATTAAAAATTGTGTATATATATATATATATATATATATATATATATATATACACACACACAAAGTCCCAGTATGAATCTTCCCTCCTGAGGTCAACCACCTAGTAAGTCTACTTGTATTTAATAGAATTCCAAGAAACAGCAACCAACCGGGATTTGCATCAAAGCATAAAGTCAAATTTATTGACATTTCGGGGATATGTCTCCCCTTCTTCAGAACAATTATTACACACAAATACCGTGCTTATAAAGTGTACAAACACACAACAATACCTCCAACTTCCTGTGAAAAAGGCGCCAAAATTACATCATATCCGGTGTTCATTAGTGTATACACCCAAATAAACCGGAAGTTATTGATATTCACTTCCGGTTATATGAGAGCTACTTTCATGACATAAATACCCACACATCACATAACATAACCAATGTCAAAAATGGTGTTTACAAATAACATCCTCCTGTTAGTGCATAAACTTAAATTCAAAACATATACCGCTGTCATTTACAGCTTAAACATGTGACCGGACAGTTACATCACATCCGGTTTACTCAATACCGGATATTGCCATTATGCGACACTTCCAGTTTCGTCAATTCCGGAACTACCCATAGAACGCAATATCCAGTTAATGGCATTAATATTAGTTTATCTATTTATTGAAGTACAATACAACAAAATCAAAACCTCTTTGGCTAGATTACGAGTTTTGCGTTATGAGGAGCGTGGTGCTAACTTGTACGTTATTGTCACCTCTCACTTACCTACAGCACTGGTATTACAGGTTTTCAGAAACAAGACGTTAACAGGCAAGAAGTGAGCGTAGAACAAAATTGTGCTCCATACCGCACTCCAATACCTGCGCTGCTTAAGTCAGCGGTGAGCTGGTTGTACGTGCTCGTGCACGATTTCCCCATAGACATCAATGGGGAGAGCCGGCTGAAAAAAGCCTAACACCTGCAAAAAAGCAGCGTAAAGCTCCGTAACGCAGCCCCATTGATTCCTATGGGGAAACTAAATGTATGTTTACACCTAACACCCTAACTTAAACCCCGAGTCTAAACACCCTTAATCTTACACTTATTAACCCCTAATCTGCCGCCCCCGACATCTCCGACACCTACATTATACTTATTAACCCTTAATCTGCCGCCCCCAACGTAGCAGCAACTATAATAAACATATTAACCCCTAAACCGCTGCACTCCCACATCGCAAACACTAGTTAAATATTATTAACCCTTAATCTGACGCCCCTAACATCACCGCCACCTTCCTACATTTATTAACCCCTAATCTGCAGCCCCCAACGTCGCCGCCACTATACTAAATGTATTAACCCCTAAACCTAAGTCTAACCCTAACACCCCCTAACTTAAATATAATTAAAATAAATCTAAATAAAAATTAATATCATTAACTAAATAATTCCTATTTAAAACTAAATACTTACCTATAAAATAAACCCTAAGATAGCTACAATATAACTAATAGTTACATTGTAGCTAGCTTAGGGTTTATTTTTATTTTACAGGCAAGTTTGTATTTATTTTAACTAGGTAGAATAGTTACTAAATAGTTATTAACTATTTACGAACTACCTAGTTAAAATAAATACAAATTTACCTGTAAAATAAAACCTAACCTTACACTACAATTAAATACATTAAATTAATTAAATAGAATTACCTAAATTACAAAAAAACAAACACTAAATTACACAAAATAAAAAACAAATGATCAGATATTTAAACTAATTACACCTAATCTAATAGCCCTAGCAGGGACACACCTCCAATCTATAGACAGAAGGGAACCCCCCATCCTGTCCCCATCCACAACCATGCTAACACCCTCATATTAATACACAGCCTACTTGATACTCTTTAAGTTAAAGAACTAAAATCGGCATAAAGTTGAGTCCCTTAGGATGGATAGTGTCCAGTCTGAACATCCATTCTGCTTCTCCCTTTAATGGCAGTTTGTTCCTGTCTCCATCTCATGCTGGTTTGGGAATGTAATCAATTAGGATCACCCTGACTGATGCTACTGGGTGTTTAGCCTTCATCCAGTGGCGTGCTACGGGTTGCTCAGATTCGCCCTTCTACATTGCTTGTCTTATGGCCATCAAATGGTTTGCCATATGCTCACGGATAGTCCCTTGAGGTTTTCCTATGTAGCGCATACCACATAGGCAGATCAACATGTAAACCACATGTGTGGTAGTACATGTGATAGAGTGATTAATGTGTTATCTTTTGCTACTGTGAGGATGATAACATTTCTTGGTTGCAATTAATCCTCTGCATGTTGTGCAATTTGGGCACTTGTAACATTCTTTCTGTGACCCACGAGCATCTTCTTTCGTGTAGCATCTGATAGGAATAGAGATAACCAGTAAGTCCCTTAGATTGGTGTTACGTCTGTAACCAGCGATCGGGGTGATATCCTTAGTGAACTTTAGTTTGGTATCTGAAAGCAAAATATGCTAGAACTCTTTCATAGAACGTCCCACTTTAAATGTGTTAGGAGCAAATGTGGGGGTAAAAATGATGTTATCCGTTACTTGGTTCCTCACTTGCTTCTGTAAAAGTTTCTCTTGAGTGATGTCTTTCAGTTGCTCCCTGACAGACTCTAGAGTGACTTTATTGTATCCTCTGTTTAGGAATTTGTTATGCATCTCTTGTACCTGTGAGACCCCCTTCTCACTGTTAGAATTGATCCTAATCGCTCTTATAAACTGGGATTTGATGATTCCATTAGTTAAAGATGGAGTGTGGCAACTGTCAGCCATCAACAGTGAGTTGCTGTCAGTCGGTTTGGAATACAGTGTGGTTTCTAGTCGAGTCTGTCCCTTCATAATTAACAGGTCCAAAAATTCTATAGAACTCTCACTGAGGGACATTTTAAATCTGACTGTAGTGTTGGTGTTGTTAAATTGCTGAAACCACTGCTGTAGACTTTCTGTACTTCCTCTCCAATTAAATTTTTTTTGTCGATGTACCTCTTGTAAAATATTACCTGAGTTATATCTTTTGACCAAAGGAATAGTTTTTCAAATACAGACATAAAAAGATTGGCATACAAAGGGGCCATATTTGACCCCATCACCATGTCTGTAAATAGAAAGATCTTTCAAATTTAAAATAACTTCTGGTGAGACAAAATTCTACTAATTGCAAAACAAATTCAAATGGTGCGCCTACATACATTTCTACCCCCTTAAGGAGTCTAAGTAATTCATTAGAGTTAAGTAAAAAGCCTTGTTTTCTTGGACTACAGGTTGCAACAGAAATTCTACATATTGGGCTATGGGTTGTAATAGCGAGTCTCTAGAGGATACAATGGGGCTTCCCAGGGGTTTCACTAGTGATTTGTGGATTTTGGGGATAGTGTATAGAAAGGGTATTTTAGGGCATTCTGTTGTCATATACTTTTTTAGTGATTCTGTCAAGTAGCCATGATTTAAACCCAAATCAATTAGAAATTCAAGTTGTTTTTTGAATTTTTCTGTGGGGTCAAAAGTGAGTTTCTTGTAGGTGTTAGTATCATTCAATTGTGACATAATGTCACCACGATAATCCACATAGTTAAGTAGGACAATAGCACCCCCTTTATCTGCTGGGTGGTTGACTATGGTGTTATCATTTTGTAAGCTCTTAATAGTCTTATGTTGGCCCCTTGTGAGGTTGTTTTTCCATTTTTCATTGGGGAACCTGTCTAGCTCCTGGTCTTGTACCATTCTAATAAATGTTTTTATACTGGCACTAAAGTTTACTGGGTCAAATTTCCTTTCCTTTCCAGAAATATGGAATCCCTTCACAGACAATTTTTCTTGATACTGGAAATATTCCTTAACCTTTATTTGTCTCTGAAATCTATACATTTCATGATCTCAAGTTCTGTCACTCTCCTGTTAGGAACAAACAAAAGACCCTTGTTCAATACACTGGTTTCCAGGTCAGTTAGAGTGTGGGACTTAAGTTAATGACAATATTGTTATCTTCTGTTATCTGCCCCTGTGTGGGGGTCTGTGTGTGACCCTTCTGTGTCCTGAGAAATGGTCGCCTGCATCCCTTCCCCCTCGAGATCGTGTCTGAACCCCTAAAAAAGATCTGTCATCTGTAGTAGGTCGTCAATCAGATGAATAAATATCTGGACTATTTAAAGCTCCACCTCTATTGTCTCTGTCTGTATCTGAGGAATCTCCCCCACTTGAGTCAACCTTAACACGTCTTGGTCGTTGTCTCCTTTGTGGTCTCCCTTCACTGGAATTAGTCAGCCATCTATACACTCTCCCTTTTTCATAGTCTGTTTACACTGTGTCAAGTTTTCTGTTTTTAAACACTAGCAAATCGTTTTTTAAAAGTGTCTATCTGCTGTCCCAATTTATGCAGCCAGTCCTCCCTAGTATCTGCTACTAGTGTCTATTTATGTTTAACTTCAAATGTTTTGATTTCAATTCTTACTGTGCTAAACAGTATGGTCTCTTCCTCTATAACCAATAGTACTAGACCTAACGAGCACTTGTTTAGGATATTACACCATTACCTTTTGAAATCAGGATTATCCCTACCAAATGTTGGAATATTGCATATCTTAAACCCTCTAGGTATCTGGTTTAAACAATGATACTCTGATAGATAACTACCCTGTAATGAAAGGTCATATTCCCTTTTTCTTAATTTTAACAGAGAGAAATATAAATTTATAGCGGTCTCACTTACTGTACATAAAATGGGTACCTCCTTCATCTGTTCCTGTAGTCGTGGTTACTACAAGAATAAGTACTAAATTCAGAGTGGATTTCCTACTACCACGAGAGGGTGACTTTATCTTACTTGGAGAAATTTATATATTGCCAGTAAAACATGCTATCTACTCCACAGCCCTTGGACACAGAGGAACCTACCACTGAGGAAGCTTTCGCACAAGTCAAGCAAGCACATCTGTCATTCTCCCATGAAGATGCTAAGAGGATCCTGTTTGCACTCATTTTCCGTACAGTGAGACCCCTATAAATGTATATTTCTCTCTGTTAAAATTTAAAAAAGGGAAACTGACCTTTCATTACACGGTAGTTATCTATCATATTCCAACATTTGGTAAGGATAATCCTGATTTCAAAAGGAAATATTGTAATATCGTAAACAAGTGCTCGTTATATCTAGTACTATTGGTTATAGAGGAAGTGACCACAACTGAAGGTTAAGGAATATTTCCAGTATCAAGAAAAATTGCCTAAGAAGGGATTCCATATTTCTGGAAAAGAAAGTACATTTTACCCAGTAAACTTTAGTGCCAGTATAAAAACATTTATTAGAATGGTACAAGACCAGGAGCTAGACAGGTTCCCCAAAGAAAAATGGAAAGACAACCTCACAAGGGGTCAACGTGAAACTATTAAGAGCTTACAAAATGATAACACCATAGTCATCTACCTAGCGGATAAAGGGGATGCTATTGTCCTACTTAACTATGTGGATTATCGTGATAACATTATGTCACAATTGAATGATACTAACACCTACAATAAACTGAAGAAATTCAAAAACAACTTGAAATTCTAATAGATTTGTGTTTAAATCAGGGCTAAACAAGTATTTGACAACAGAATGCCCTAAAATACCCATTCTATAAACTATCCCAAATATCCACAAATCACTAGTGAATCCCCCGGGATGCCCCATTGTATCCTCTAGACACTAGCTATTACAACCCATAGCCCAATATGTAGACTTTCTGTTGCATCCAGTAGTCCAAGAAAACAATGCTTTTTTACTTGACTCCAATGAATTACTTAGACTCCTTAAGGGGGTAGAAATGGAGGAACAGGATCTACTGGTTACATTAGATGTTAATAGGCTATATACCATCATCCCCAATGAGGTGGGTTTGGACAGGGTAAGGGAAGCACTACTCTCCTCTACAAAGTATGTAGGCCCACCAATTGAATTTGTTTTGCAATTAGTAGAATTTTGTCTCACCAGAAATTATTGTAAATTTGAAAGATCTTTTGTATTTACAGACAGCAGTCCCAGCGATGGGGTCGAATATGGCCCCATTGTATGCCAATCTTTTTATTTCTGGATTCGAAAAACAATTCCTTTTGGTCAAAAGATGTACCTCAGGTAATATTTTACAAGAGGTACATTGACAACATTTTTTTGATTTGGAGGGGAAGCACAGAAAGTCTACAGCAGTGGTTTCAGCAATTTAACAACATCAATACTACAGTCAGATTTAAAATGTCCAACAGTGAAAGTTCTATAGAACCACACTATATTCCAAACCGACTGACCGCAACTTACTGTTGATGGCTGACAGTTGCCACGCTCCATCTTTAACTAAGGGAATCATCAAATCCCAGTTTATAAGAGCGATAAGGAATAATTCTAACAGTGAGAAGGGGGTCTCACAGATACAAGAGATGCAAATTCCTAAACAGAGGATACAATAAAGTCACTCTAGAAACTGTCAGGGAGCAACTGAAAGACATCACTCAAGAGAAACTTTTACAGAAGCAAGTGAGGAACCAAGTAACGGATAACATCATCTTTACCACCACATTTGCTTCTAACACATCTAAAGTGGGATGTTCTATCAAAGAATTCTGGCATATTTTGCTTTCGGATACCAAACTAAAGTTCACTAAGGATATCACCCTCATCGTTGGTTACAGACGTAAAACCAAACTAAGGGACTTACTGGTTGTAATGGTTATGAATGATTAAATATGATTCATGTTACAGATAAGCAATGTCCACGCTTATAGTGACTAATGTGACTTATAAATGTGTGTAGTGGGATGAGCCCTCCCCCCTTCTTTGAAGTATGTGTGAGGGGGGGGGTTTGAAGCTGATTTGTTTACCTGAAGGTGTAGTTTGGACACAAGCAACTGTGCTGGGGGAGGGAGGAAGCATGGAGTTAAACACAGCACATGGGGAGTCTTCATGTTGGAGAGGACACAGACAGTCATGCAGGCTTGGTGCTCTGTGTTTGGAGCTAAATAAATCTTTGTTACTGGACTGAACCAACACCAGAAACTTTTCTATAAGTCGTGCAGACAAGAATTTCCCTGGACAGAAGTATTCCTGAGTATTGCTGTAACCTCAATGCACTGGTGTATTGAAATCTGAAGCCAACACTCTTGGCTAAATATTATCTCAGTGTAACATTGTTATCTATAATTCTTGTAATTACACTTTTTTGGTATATTGCCAATATTACTAGAGATTTAGATAAAATATATCATTCTATATTACAATTATGTGTGTGTATTTATTTCCATATAATCAATCGTAGAACCAAATATTATATATATCATTTGTATATCAAGATACCACACACATATATATATATATATATATATATATATATATATATATATATATATATATTTAAACAAATATAAATTTTATGTTGTAAGGTTTCTCTGATTACCTTAAATATAAGAATCAGGCCACGGTCACAACACTGGTCATCTCAGATCCTATCAGATGCTACATGAAAGAAGATGCTCGTGGGTCACAGAAAGGATGTTACAAGTGCCTGAATGTCACAACGTGCAATGGATTAATTGCAACCAAGAAATGTAATCATCCTCACAGTAGCAAAAGATATACCATTAATCACTCAATCACATGTACTACCACATATGTGGTTTACCTGTTGATCTGCCCATGTAGTATGCACTGCATAGGAAAAACCCAAGGGACTATCCGTGAGCATATGGCAAACCATCGAATGACCATAAGACACGCAATCAAGAAGGGCGAATCTGAGCAAACCATAGCACACCACTGGATGGAGGCTAAACACCCAGTAGCATCAGTCAGGAAAAATCCAAGGGACTATCCATGAGCATATGGCAAACCATCGGATGGCCATAAGACAAGCAATCAAGAAGGGCAAATCTGAGCACGTTACTATGATAACTCCCTAGACCAGGTATTTGGCTAACTTCCTCTCAATAAACACGCATGGATCTCTTGTTATAACCAGAGAGCAGAGGAAAGTGATGTTCTAGTGATATTGTGAATAGTAAACATCAATTTACTATGTAGCATGATGCACATGTCTATCTATAATTTAGATCAGGGCTGCCACTAGAAAACTTAAACATTGATCAGGGCCCCCACCCCTGACATGTGCAATTTTTGACCAAGTGACTAAAACATATATGCACTTTATTCTTAAGTGTAGTCAAACTTGGAAATTTTGTAAAGTTAGTAACACACAAACACAAAAACACACAGACACACTCATACACTGAAACACACACTCACACATAAGGATTCACATATAGGCACTCTAGCAGACACGCAAAGAAACACACAAACACACTCAGACACAGAAACCCACACAGACACTCAGCACTTGTTTACATTGACCTGACAAGTAATGAGGTAGCTACAGAGTTCTGATTATCTTTTTGTCAAGGAATATGCCAACTATATGGTGACAACAGCATAGAGTGGCTGAAAGGAAGGGTTCTGAACTGCCTAAAAATAATTTAAAGGTTAAGTGGTGGACTGGTGACTTCCAGAAAGGTCTCATTAGTCTCAAAGTCTTTAGAAATATTTGAATAATCAGTAATAAGGTCAAAATGTCCTAAAAAGGTACAGACAATGGACGCACACAAACAAACTTGCACATACACCCAAGGAAACACCCACAGAGACAGCCTCAGAAAGCACACAGACATACACACTCATAGACACCCACAGAAAACACACAGAGACATACACACAGAGATAACCACAGAAAACACACAAATACACACACACACATAGAGACAACCACAGAAAACACACAAATACATACATACACACACCCCCTCACTGAGACATTCACAGAAAACACACAAGGACATACACACACACACACACACACCCTTACAGAGACACCCACAGAAAATGCACAAAGACATACACACACACACACACACACACACATTCTCACAGAGACACTCACAGAAAACACACAGACCTATGCATACACCCTCACAGAGACACCCACAAAAAACACACAGACATACATACACACACCCTCACAGAGCTACCCACAGAAAATGCACAAAGATATATGCACATAACCTCACAGAGACATCCACAGACAACACAGGCATACATATACACACACCCTCACAGAGACATCCCCAGAAAACACACAAAGACATACACACCAACCCTTACAAAGGTATCCACAGAAAATACCCAAAGACATACACACACACCCTCACTGAGACATCCACAGAAAAAGCACAAAGACATACGCATGCACCCTCACAGAGACATCCACAGAAAACACACAAAGATATATACACCCACCCTAACAGAGACATCCACAGAAAATGCACAAAGACATACACACCCTCACAGAAACATCCACAGAATTTCACAAAGACAGACACACAGACTCTCGCAGAGAGACCCACAAAAAAATACATACACACTCATAGAGACACCAACAAAAGCACAAAGACATAAACACAGACACCCACAGAAAAACTCACAGGAGGGAAATTTTCTGCACATTGCTATCCCCTAAATCAACAGTGTGTGACATGCATGATAAAAAAAATAGCAGAAATTTAGAGATCCCTTTTTAAAGAATCATATTTGTAAATGTGCACACAAAAATACTTATGTAAATTAAAAATTGTACATTAATGATCTGTCAGAATGGGTAGATGAAGAATATCACTTTTGAAAGGTTGACAAATGTTTGTTTGTTTTTCCCCAACCAAGAGCATCACTAAAAATCTGCTGTACAAATGTTCCCATCTGTCAGCTGTTCTTATGGATAACATGCCTCCTGGCATTCCTTGCATAAAGGGGCAGTAAACTGGAATGTAATATATATATATATATATTTAAAAAATCATATCTGTCAAAAGGGCACCTACCATTTGTGTATTCAGGACAGGAGACACGACTTTCATCCCCTGATTGCAGCCCTGCTTTAGATACCAGATTGTAGCTAATCCACAAGCTGAATTTATTTGTAAATTGTATATAGTATTGGTAATATTGTAGGAGCGGTAAGCTGTTAATATGTGTTGTTTTGCATGTCACTAAATAACACTGGTTTTGTATATGCCAGACCATTCCGGTAGTTCACATAATTCTCTAGTGTGGACATCACTTGTTTACTTACCTACCAAGAGGTTTTGATTTTGTTGTATTGTATTTCATTTAAGAGATAAACTAATATTCATGCCACTAACCAGATATTGCGTTCTATGGGTAGTTCTGGTATTGAGTAAACCGGATGTGATGTAACTGTCCGGTCACATATTTAATCTGTAAATGACAGCGGTATATGTTTTGTTTTTAAGTTTATGCACCAACAGGAGAATGTTATTTGTAAACACAATTTTTGACATTGGTTATGTTATGTGATGTGTGGGTATTTATGTCATAAAAGTAGTTCTCATATAACCGGAAGTGAATATCAATAACTTCCAGTTCATTTGGGTGTATACACTAATGAACATCGGATATGATGTAATTTTGGCGCCTTTTTTTTCACAGGAAGTGGGAGGTATTGTTGAGTTTTGAAAAAGGGGAGACATATCCCCGAAACGTCAATAAATTTAACTTTATGCTTTGATGCAAATCCTGGTTTGTTGCTGTTTCTTGGAATTATATATATATACAGTTTATTACAGTATCTATAAAATTGTTTAATCATTTTTTTTAATATATTTTATATTTAATATTTAAATAACGCACATTGAAGTTCATCAATTCTTTATGTGCACTAACCCAACGCCACTATAGGCCTAAAGCGCGAACCCTGAAACACATATTTTACATTCCTATGATCTTCACAAAGAATGTAATTTTTATTATTAAATATATATTTCTATATATATTTAATAATGTTTATGTAAAATATATAGCTATACCTATATATCTATAGGAATACATATACAGGTAAAGGTACTGTATATATAGATATATATAGAAATATGTATTTACAATAGAAATGACATTATCCTGTAATAATGTAAAAAGATATACAGTAAATATACAGTAAAACACATAAATACATTAATGTGAAAATTAAACTTTTATGATTCAGATAGAGCATGCCATTTTAAACAACTTTCTATTTTACTTCTGTTATCAAATTGTCTTCATTCTCTTGGTATCTTTTATTGAAGAATAAAACTAGGTAGGCTCATAAGAGCTCAGGAGAGTGCACCTGTCTCTATGGGGCCGGATTATTAAGCACTGTATGGTGCCTAATACATCTGTTTCCGCGCGAGCCTTCAGGCTCGCCGGAAACAGCAGTTAAGATCATCTGTCTTAAGATCGCTGCTCCTTAACTGGTCCACGCCTCTGAGCAGTGGACAGCAATCAACCCAATCAGGATATGCAGAGGGCGGCATTGCACAAGCAGTTCACCAGATAAAAGACCCCAAGGACACTGACCCACAGATAGTCCGAAAGCCTAACCAGAGACCGCAAGCAGACTCACTGAGCCAACACTCCTCCAGGAGAACTGTCAACCAGCAGTTGGTCCCCACACAACCCTTACTAGTACAGTACCAAAATCCCCAAAGGGAAAGAACAAGGGTAAGCCAAAGGGATACACAAAGGTACAGCAAAATCCATAAAGGAAAGACCCCCTTCAAAGGAAGGGCAAATCCACAGAGACCCAAATGGATCCCGAGAACAAGGATAGATGATGCCCAACCCACAAGGAGCAATCAGGCATCATCAAGGAGAAGAAACATCTCCCAAACATTGGGCAACAGCACCAAAAAAGACAGCTGAAGACAAAGTCCTCAAAATGTCAAAACTCAAAGACTGAGCAAACAGCAATAACAAGTAGCAAACTCAGAAATAAACACCTGAGTCTAGAAACATGCTGCCATCTGTAGGAAGACACAGAGAAAACACTATCCGTAAGGGAGAAGCGGCCGCACAAAATAGCAGACTGCTTAAAGACATAGCCTAGATTTAGAGTTTGGCGTTAGCCGTCAAAAGCAGCGTTAAGGGGTTCTAACGCTGCTTTTTACCGCCCGCTGGTATTTAGAGTCAGCCAGGAAAGGGTCTAACGCTCACTTCCCTACCGCGATTCCAGGCTACCGCAGATCCCCTTACGCCAATTGCGTATCCTATCTTTTCAAAGGGTTCTGCCTAACGCTGATATTTGGAGTCTTGGGAGAAGTGAGCTGTAGACCCTCTACCGACAAGACTCCTAATGCCAAAAAAAGTCAGTAGTTAGCTTTATGGGCTAACGCCGGAATATAGAGCTCTTAACTACTGTGCTCTAAAGTACATTAACACCCATAAACTACCTATGTACCCCTAAACCGAGCCCCCCCCACATCGCCGCCACTCTAATAAAATTTTTTAACCCCTAATCTGCATACCGGACACCGCCACCTACATTATCCCTATGAACCCCTAATCTGCTGCCCCTAACATCGCCGACCCCTATATTATATTTATTAACCCCTAATCTGCCCCCCCCAACGTTGCCGCTACCTAACTACACTTATTAACCCCTAATCTGCCGACTGGACCTCGCCGCCACTATAATAAATGTATTAACCCCTAAACCGCCGCACTCCCGCCTCGCAAACACTAGAATAAATAGTATTAACCCCTAATCTGCCCTCCCTAACATCGCCGCCACCTACCTACAATTATTAACCCCTAATCTCCCGCCCGCACCGTCGCCGCTACTATAATAAAGTTATTAACCCCTAAACCTAACTCTAACCCTAACACCCCCCTAACATAAATATAATTTATATTAAACGAAAAAATATTCCTAAAATTAACTAAATTATTCCTATTTAAAACTAAATACTTAGCTATAAAAATAAACCCTAATATAGCTGCAATGTAATTAATTATTACATTGTAGCATCGGATCAAGACTTTGCCCCGATGGAGGACCTCTTCTTTGCTCTTTTGCTGATAAAAGAGCTGATTACTTTTGTATTTTAGAATACGGTAGGGAATTTTGTGTTTTGGGGGGCTTTTTTATTTTATATGGGGGTTTAGATTAGGTGTAATTAGTTTAAACTGCTTGTAATTCTTTTTTATTTTTTTGTAATTTAGTGGGGGGGGGTTGTATTATAGAACAGTTTATTTTATTGTATTTTATTTTAGGTAATTGTAGGTAATTTATTTAATTAATTTAATGATAGTGTAGTGTTAGGTTTAATTGTAACTTAGGTTAGGATTTATTTTACAGGTAATTTTGTATTTATTTTATCTAGGTAGCTATTAAATAGTTATTAACTATTTAATAGCTATTGTACCTAGTTAAAATAAATACAAAGTTGCCTGTAAAATAAATATAAATAATAAAATAGCTACAATGTTATGATTAATTACATTTTAGCAATATTAGGGTTTATTTTATAGGTAAGTATTTAGTTTTAAATAGGAATAATTTAGTTAATTTTAGGAATATTATTTTGTTTAATATAAATTATATTTATGTTAGGGGGGTGTTAGGGTTAGAGTTAGAGTTAGGTTAGGGGGATGTTAGGGAGGGCAGATTAGGGGTTAATACTATTTATTCTAGTGTTTGCGAGGTGGGAGTGCGGCGGTTTAGGGGTTAATACATTTATTATAGTGGCGGCGAGGTCCGGTCAGCAGATTAGGGGTTAATAAGTGTAGGTAGGTAGCGGCGACGTTGCGGGGGCAGATTAGGGGTTAATAAATATAATATAGGGGTTGGCGGTGTTAGGGGCAGCAGATTAGGGGTTCATAAGTATAATGTAGGTTGCGGTGGTGTACGGAGTGGCAGATTAGGGGTTAATAGTATAATGCCGGTGTCAGCGATAGCGGGGGCGGCAGATTAGAGGTTAATAAGTGTAAGGTTAGGGGTGTTTAGACTCGGGGTACATGTTAGGGTGTTAGGTGCAGACTTAGAAAGTGTTTCCCCATAGGAAACAATGGGGCTGCGTTAGGAGCTGAACACTGCTTTTTTTTCAGCCCAAAATGCCCCATTGTTTCCTATGGGGATATCGTGCACGAGCAAGTTTTGCCAGCTTACCACTACCGTAAGCAACGCTGGTATTGCGGGTTGAAGTGGAGCTAAGTTAGGCTCAATGCTCCCTTTTTTGAGCCTACTGCAGCCCCTCAGACAACTCTAAATACCAGCGTTGTTGGAAGGGTGCGTTGGCAAAAAAGCAGCGTTAGCTACGCGGCTTTTTACCGACAAAACTCTAAATCTAGCCGATAGATTGCCCAACCTCCAAGACACAGGACACTCTCCAGGCAATCCAAGCCGCCAAGCCTACTCACAGATCTCAAAGGGGGAGAGGCACAGAACCTCCAAAATTAAAGGTCCACTTTCATCCCTAAGACCTGAGGATGAACAACAGATCTCAGATCCTACTCCTAGCCGGACCAGCCCAAGCAATGGCAGATCTGAAAGCAAGGGAACCGAAAGGAACCCCAAGACCGGCCCCCAAAAGGGTGGAAGAATGGACACAGCCATGTCAACCTAAAGACAAATGAGCAGGCATTAGACCTAAGAATATCTAGCAAGGCCACCCGACTAAGTCTCAATGCGGAGCCAGCAGCTCCCCAGATGGACAGGAACAGCTCAAAGAGCAGACCGATCCCCGAACCAGATAAACATCTGTTCCAACCTCCTGAACACAGGAGAGGCCCCTAAAAAGGGAACCACACCTCCGTAAGGAGGACAACAAGCCCCCTGAACAGGAGAGCATCGATAAACCCCTGCCCATAAGCCAGGAAATTGTAGGAAGAACCCGAGAGGACACAAGGCCATGTCACTGATGAACAAAGTGTCAGCTTAGCACCCGCAAACCCTCCATTTGCTATGCAGGAGAGCCCACCCTTAGGTCACATCAGTTGGCTGTCCCAAGGGAACCTTATCATCCGGCAAGACAAGACTCAAGGATCCCCGGCTCTCAGTAAATCTGGCCAAGTTTTAAAACAGAACAGCCAGAACAAGGGCTAGGCCCAAGTACCCCGGAACTGGAACCCCCCGGCCAGTCCTAGGATCATAAGATCCGGTAACATCCCACTGCAGGATCCACAAAGAGAAAACGCTAAGTAAACCCTCGAAAACCGGAAGATCAGGACAAGAAGTCCAGGCCCCACAAATGTTTAGATTAAACAATTTTCCAGGAACATAAATCCCTCGTCTTGCAGGAGCCCAACACTCCAAAGAGCCAGGGCCAGAAAAGGACAATAGAGCTAACAGGCATCCAAGCAAAATTAACATAACTCTGCATGAAAGAGCGGCTAATCCCCCTAAGGTACACAGGAAGCTGCTCATTTTATCAACCTTGAAAGGAGGAAAGGCTGAGTAGATCTCGCCGGGGATCGAGCAAGCAACCCTCGGATTGCTACAGAACAGAGTAGCCAGAGAGCATTAGTATGCTGAGCTAATTGTCCAACTAGCCACAAGCTCTAGACACAAGGGGAACAGAGAGGACAAGTCACCTGAACAGAGCAACATCAAGCCTCCACATCACCTCAGACTCGAAATCAGAGGACAGTAAAACATGGGTTTGAATGCCTCCTGGATAGCAATACCTGACCCATATGAGTGGAAAAACCACTAGGACCTCTTCTATCCCAAGAAAGAGATGCAGAGCATTCCCAATCCTGGGAAAGGACCCCTAACTGGAGCCCATACGGACCTCACTGTCTAATGTCCCGAAAAAGGAACAATAAACTCTCGAAGCGAATCCAAGTCCCCCGAAAGTGACCCATTCACAAAGAGAAATGGGCAATTCAATAGGTCTCAATGAAGAAGAGAAAAAGGACAATTTCCTAAAGCAACACTGCCCTGACCGGTGGAAAGAGGTGCTAAACCCAGAAATAAAATTCCTGGTTCCATGGAATCGGAAACGACAGAGAGTGACACAGCAAAATTCACTGACCCAGTCACCAGAGAGACGGCTATTTCGGACTGAAACAATCCCGAGAGCTGCACGGACCCGCAAGTCCTCTTGAGAATACTTAGCTGAAACTTGTAAAACAAATAACAAGAACATATAATGTTAAGAGCACTCGGCACCCCAACCTGACCAGCAAGGTATAATAGGTGCCACATGTCTGAATAAGCGGCAAGACAGAAAATCTGAAACCAAGCAGGACCAGCCTGCAACCAGGGTCATAACTGCCAAGCTGGCTAAATACGCCCTCAGAGAGGGAGGAAGAAAAACAGACAAACATGGGACTAACGTGTCCTGAACAACTTCCGTAGAAGCAAACAGCAAGTATCGATCCCAGAGATTTTTTAATTTCCCACAGGAAACATAGTATGAAAAAGTAATCAAATTCATCCTAACCGGATAAAATAACAGGCAATCCAAGGGTTAACGCCCAAGAACAGAAAGATCCGCAGGACCAGCCTAGCCAAAACCCTGTTCTTCCAATAAAACTGGGAAGGATCTCAATAACAAGACTTAAAGGAGATTACTTCATCCCCCCATGTCTAATGAGGTGAGCCATTCGAAGGAGCAGACTGATGAATCCCATAACTGAGACGGATAGGGTCCCCAAATAGCTCAAAAACGTGTCTGAATAAAACACAAAGGCGAGCCAGCCTGTAACAAAAGGCACAACACTCAGGAACAGTTACACCTGCAGGGAACTGCACATGCCCTCCAGTGGCTGAGAGACCTGGGGCAGTCAGGCGCAAGCATAATCGCAAACAAACATCTGGACTTTGTAGACGAGCAAGCGCCAAAAGTATGTAAAAGCAAAAACGTGCCACAACCTCCAAGGGAACAATCCACCCTCCGGGGAGGAAAACACATATCCTGGGTTACCCGCATGTGTAGTAGTAGTAGGGAGCAGTAGGGAACTCGCCTCCCAGAGGACAGGGCCCCCCAAGGCAGATGGCTCAGCTGTCCCTTGAATCCCCGAGCCCGAGGAACAAGGCGCTCTAGGACGGCCTAAAATACATAACTGACTGACCTGAGTCAATGGGGCCAGGATGAAGAATCTGAATCAGAAATTTGAACAATCTCAACATCAGCATTCTCCATAACTGGATAAAGGATACCAAAAAATAGACTATATAAAAAAAAAAAATGAAACGGCACCTGACACCCACAATGGCTGGGGCACTCACCACCTCCTATGAACCAGACATCAACAGACTAGAATTCTCCGTCACCACACAGTCAGGAATGCAGAAATGGGAGACCAGAATGTAGACACGCCCGGTTACAAGGTGAACCATACAGTCCAAAAAAAGCACGCCCAACCGTAAGGTTGCATAACTTCGAAAGGCCAAAAGGCAAAGAATGATTGGGGGATGAGAGAAGTGGGAGGAGTATTTAAGCCTTTGGCTGGGGTGTCTTTGCCTCCTCCAGGTGGCCAGGTTCTTATTTCTCAAAAGTAATGAATGCAGCTTTGGACTCTTTCCATTTATGAAGAAAATAAAGATTATTCCTATTCTAATACCCTTTAAAAAAACAAAAAACATCCAAAATAAAAAGCCTCATCTAGAATAAACTACCAAGGGCCCTTAATAGAAAAGAAAAAAACACCCCCCTAAAAAAATACATTACACAAAATAATAAACACATTATCAAAAATAATAAAAATTATTCCTATTCTAATACCCATTTAAAAAAAAAACACCACAAAATAAAAAACCTAATCTAGAATAAACTACCAATGGCCCTTAAAAGGGCCTTTTGTAGGGCATTGCCCTAAATTAAACAGCTCTTTTGCCTGAAAAAAAAATACAAATTCTCACTAACATTACAAACCCCCAACCCCCCCAAACCCACAAAATAAAAAAACTATCTAAAAAACCTAAGCTACCCATTGCTCTGAAAAGGGCATTTGGATGGGCATTGCCATTAAAAGATCATTTAGCTCTTTTACTGCCCAAACCCTAATCTAAAACCGCTTGAACGATCTTCATCCCTGCGGAGAAGTCCTCATCCAGGCAGCCTCTTCAATCTTCATCCCGGTGGCGAAGTCCTCATCCAAGCGGCGAGAAGTCTTCATCCAGGCGGCCTCTTCAATCTTCATCCAGGCGGCATCTTCTATCTCGATCCTGGCCGTGCGAAGCGGGTTCATCCTGAAGACATCCGGCGCAGAGAATCCTCTTCATATGGTGGCCGCCTTATAATGAATCTTCAATGCAAGGTACGCGATCCAAGATGGCGTCCCTTTCATTCCTATTGGCTGAAAAATTTGAATCAGCCAATAGGAATTCGAGCTGCTAAAATGCTATTGGCTGTTCAAATCAGCCAATAGGATGAAAGCAGCTCTAATTCTATTGGATGATGAATCAGCCAATAGAATGAGAGCTGCTTAAATCATATTGTCTGTTCAAATCAGAAAATTGTTCCTAATTTTCCAATATGGTTTAAGATTGGTGGTAGGATTCTAAAATTTTGGGAACAGTTTCTGGTGGCATTCTGAAAATTTAGCAGGTTCTCTAACTTTTCTATAATACAGAACCTATACATTTTCTAAATTTTAGGAACAGGTTCTTAAGAACTAGAAAGAACAGTCTGAATCCCACCACTGTTTTAGATGTTGGACTTCATAGAAGTATCTTTCTAATGCTTATGTGAGTCTTTTTCTAAAATAATAGTATAATACATTGTGTATATATCAATTCAGGGAATGCTAATGAAACATAGATATCAATTTCAATAATTCTTCAAAATACGATTGGCAAACTAGAGCTTTGACATCAGTCCTAATTAAAAGTTTATTTATTTTTTAAAAAGGCAGAATATTATAAAACAAGCAAACACTGCATTCCATGTGAGCAGAAAGCATTTGATAAATTGGAGACTTAGCTAAAGATAAATATATGTATGGGTAGATTTGTTATTATCCATATGGACAAGGATTGCAAATAACAGGTAGCATCCAATCACATAAAAGCAGGGTTTGTCAATCATCCCAGTCTGGGAAATTTAAGGTGATTTTAAACCCCTGAGATGGAAGAGAGGCTTAGAAGCAGCAATCTTAAAACAGCTGCTTCATAAATTGTGGTTGCAGACATGCTAATTTAACCCCTTAAGGACCACAGCACTTTTCCATTTTCTGACCGGTTGGGACCAAGGCTATTTTTACATTTCTGCAGTGTTTGTGTTTAGCTGTAATTTTCTTATTACTCATTTACTGTACCCACACATATTATATAATGTTTTTCTCGTCATTAAATGGACTTTCTAAAGATATCATTATATTCATCATATCTTATAATTTGCTATAAAAATTTTTATAAAATATGAGGAAAAAATGGAAAAAAACACACTTTTTCTAACTTTGACCCCCAAAATCTGTTACACTTCTACAACTACAAAAACACACCCATGCTAAATAGTTTCTAAATTTTGTCCTGAGTTTAGAAATAACCAATGTTTACATGTCCATTGCTTTTTTTTTTTTTGCAAGTTATAGGGCAATAAGTACAAGAAGCACTTTGCTATTTCAAAATCATTTTTTTTTTTTTTCAAAATTAGCGATAGTTACATTGGAACACTGATCTGTCAGGAATCCCTGAATAACCCTTCACATGTATATATTTTTTTAAGAGAAGACAATCTAAGGTATTAAACTTGGGGTATTTTGGCTCTTTTCATGCAACCATTTTACCACCAATATATGCCACAGTTTGAAAGAAAAAGAAAAATGTTGATTTTTTGACAAAATAGCAAATTAAGAATACATTTACTGAGAATGTTAAGGGTTACTGCAAAATAACACCACAATATGTGTTCAGCAACATCTTCTAAGTACAGTGATATCACCCATGTATAGGTGTGTTGGGTTCTCTGGGGGCTAAAAGGCTTTATTTTTAGGGGGCGCATTTGAGTTTTTCAACTTGGAATTGTCACATCTGTTATCATGTACCCATGTCCTATTTGGGACATTTCTGAAGCCAGCCAATGTAATTTACCCCCATCAAACCATATATTTTTGAAAAGTAGACACCCTAGGGTATTTCAAATGCTTGTATTTTAACACTTTCCATGCACTAATTCAACCACCAGTCTTTGTCAAACGTTTGGTAGTCATTATTTTATTTTATTTTTCACACACATTGTACTTTAGGTATGGATTCTTAGTTCCTGTTATGTGTTACTGCAAAAAAATACCTCAATATGTGTTCAACAACATCTCCTGAGTACAGTGATACCACCCATGAATAGGTTTGTTTGGTTCTCAGGGGGCTAAAAGGCCTTATTTTATTAGGGGGGGCCATTCCAGTTTTCCAACTTGGAATTTTCACATCTGTCATCATGCACCCATGTCCTATTTGGATCATTTCTGAAGCCGGCCAATGTAATTTACCCCCATCAAACCATATATTTTTTAAAAGTAGACACCCTAGGGTATTTGAAATGCAGGTATTTTAACACTTTCCATGCACTTATTCAACCACCAGTCTTTGTAAAACTTTTGGGTAGTCATTATTTTGTGTTATTTTTTACACACGTATTTTAGTCATGGATTCTTAGTTCCTGTTATGTGTTACTGCAAAAAAACACCTCAATATTTATTCAACAACATCTCCTTAGTACAGTGATACTACCCATGAATAGGTTTGTTAGGTTCTCAGGAGGCTAAAATGCCTTATTTTTAGGGGGCACATTCCAGTTTTCCAACTTGGAATTTTCACATCTGTCATCATGCACCCATGTCCTATTTAGGTCATTTCTGAAGCCGGCCAATATAATTTACCCCCATCAAACCAACACCCTAGGGTATCTCAAATGCTTGTATTTTAACACTTTCCATGCACTAATTCAACCACCAGTCTTTGTCAAACTTTTGGGTAGTCATTATTTTGTTTTATTTTTCACACACATTGTACTTTAGGTATGGATTCTTAGTTCCTGTTATGTGTTACTGCAAAAAACACCTCAATATGTGTTCAACAACATCTTCTGAGTACAGGGATACCACCCATGAATAGGTTTGTTTGGTTCTCAGGGGGCTAAAAGGCCTTATTTTATTAGGGGGGCCATTCCAGTTTTCCAACTTGGAATTTTCACATCTGTCATCATGCACCCATGTCTTATTTGGATCATTTCTGAAGCTGGCCAATGTAATTTACCCCCATCAAACCATATATTTTTGAAAAGTAGACACCTTAGGGTATTTGAAATGCAGGTATTTTAACACTTTCCATGCACTTATTCAACCACCAGTCTTTGTCAAACTTTTGGGTAGTCATTATTTTGTGTTATTTTTCACACATGTTGTAATTTAGTCATGGATTCTTAGTTCCTGTTATGTGTTACTGCAAAAAAACACCTCAATATTTATTCAACAACATCTCCTTAGTACAGTGATACTACCCATTTATAGGTTTGTTGGGTTCTCAGGGGGCTAAAAGGCCTTATTTTTAGGGGGCACATTCCAGTTTTCTATTTAGGTCAATTCTGAAGCCGGCCAATGTAATTTACCCCATCAAACCATATATTTTTGAAAAGTAGACACCCAAAGTATTTTAAATGCAGGTATTTTAACACTTTCCATGCACTTATTCAACCACCAGTCTTTGTAAAACTTTTGGGTAGTCATTATTTTGTGTTATTTTTTACACACGTATTTTAGTCATGGATTCTTAGTTCCTGTTATGTGTTACTGCAAAAAAACACCTCAATATTTATTCAACAACATCTCCTTAGTACAGTGATACTACCCATGAATAGGTTTGTTAGGTTCTCAGGAGGCTAAAATGCCTTATTTTTAGGGGGCACATTCCAGTTTTCCAACTTGGAATTTTCACATCTGTCATCATGCACCCATGTCCTATTTAGGTCATTTCTGAAGCCGGCCAATATAATTTACCCCCATCAAACCAACACCCTAGGGTATCTCAAATGCTTGTATTTTAACACTTTCCATGCACTAATTCAACCACCAGTCTTTGTCAAACTTTTGGGTAGTCATTATTTTGTTTTATTTTTCACACACATTGTACTTTAGGTATGGATTCTTAGTTCCTGTTATGTGTTACTGCAAAAAAACACCTCAATATGTGTTCAACAACATCTTCTGAGTACAGGGATACCACCCATGAATAGGTTTGTTTGGTTCTCAGGGGGCTAAAAGGCCTTATTTTATTAGGGGGGCCATTCCAGTTTTCCAACTTGGAATTTTCACATCTGTCATCATGCACCCATGTCTTATTTGGATCATTTCTGAAGCTGGCCAATGTAATTTACCCCCATCAAACCATATATTTTTGAAAAGTAGACACCTTAGGGTATTTGAAATGCAGGTATTTTAACACTTTCCATGCACTTATTCAACCACCAGTCTTTGTCAAACTTTTGGGTAGTCATTATTTTGTGTTATTTTTCACACATGTTGTAATTTAGTCATGGATTCTTAGTTCCTGTTATGTGTTACTGCAAAAAAACACCTCAATATTTATTCAACAACATCTCCTTAGTACAGTGATACTACCCATTTATAGGTTTGTTGGGTTCTCAGGGGGCTAAAAGGCCTTATTTTTAGGGGGCACATTCCAGTTTTCTATTTAGGTCAATTCTGAAGCCGGCCAATGTAATTTACCCCATCAAACCATATATTTTTGAAAAGTAGACACCCAAAGTATTTTAAATGCAGGTATTTTAACACTTTCCATGCACTTATTCAACCACCAGTCTTTGTAAAACTTTTGGGTAGTCATTATTTTGTGTTATTTTTTACACACGTATTTTAGTCATGGATTCTTAGTTCCTGTTATGTGTTACTGCAAAAAAACACCTCAATATTTATTCAACAACATCTCCTTAGTACAGTGATACTACCCATGAATAGGTTTGTTAGGTTCTCAGGAGGCTAAAATGCCTTATTTTTAGGGGGCACATTCCAGTTTTCCAACTTGGAATTTTCACATCTGTCATCATGCACCCATGTCCTATTTAGGTCATTTCTGAAGCCGGCCAATATAATTTACCCCCATCAAACCAACACCCTAGGGTATCTCAAATGCTTGTATTTTAACACTTTCCATGCACTAATTCAACCACCAGTCTTTGTCAAACTTTTGGGTAGTCATTATTTTGTTTTATTTTTCACACACATTGTACTTTAGGTATGGATTCTTAGTTCCTGTTATGTGTTACTGCAAAAAAACACCTCAATATGTGTTCAACAACATCTTCTGAGTACAGGGATACCACCCATGAATAGGTTTGTTTGGTTCTCAGGGGGCTAAAAGGCCTTATTTTATTAGGGGGGCCATTCCAGTTTTCCAACTTGGAATTTTCACATCTGTCATCATGCACCCATGTCTTATTTGGATCATTTCTGAAGCTGGCCAATGTAATTTACCCCCATCAAACCATATATTTTTGAAAAGTAGACACCTTAGGGTATTTGAAATGCAGGTATTTTAACACTTTCCATGCACTTATTCAACCACCAGTCTTTGTCAAACTTTTGGGTAGTCATTATTTTGTGTTATTTTTCACACATGTTGTAATTTAGTCATGGATTCTTAGTTCCTGTTATGTGTTACTGCAAAAAAACACCTCAATATTTATTCAACAACATCTCCTTAGTACAGTGATACTACCCATTTATAGGTTTGTTGGGTTCTCAGGGGGCTAAAAGGCCTTATTTTTAGGGGGCACATTCCAGTTTTCTATTTAGGTCAATTCTGAAGCCGGCCAATGTAATTTACCCCATCAAACCATATATTTTTGAAAAGTAGACACCCAAAGTATTTTAAATGCAGGTATTTTAACACTTTCCATGCACTCATTCAACCATCAGTCTTTGTCAAACTTTTGGGTAGTCATTTGTTTGTGTTATTTTTCACACAAATTGTACTTTAGGCATGGATTCTCAGTTCCTGTTATGTGTTACTGTCAAAGAATACCCCAATATTTGAATACAGTGATACCACCTATGCATAGGTTTGTTGGGTTGGTTGGGGTTTGCAATGCCAAACCTCTGACATGTGTTTGTGATTTTTTTCAAATTTAACATATCTTCTTTGACTATCTTCTCTTGGAGGATTTTTAACATACCCCAATTTATTTGCTTTCCATGACTGTGCATATATTTCAGAAGTTGAGACCCCAAAATATTGTATATGGGGTGTTTTGATGCCTTTAATGCAACTGTTTTAGCCACACACAAAAATTGAGAAAGTGTGTGGTGGTATTTTTTCATTTTTACACACACTTTGCTTTTTGGCTATGATTTAGGAGAGCCTGTTGTAAGTCATTGGAAAAAAACACTCCAGGTTGTTTTCTGCAAGACCTCCTGAGTACACCTATGCCACCCATGCATAGGTTTGCCAGGATTTTGGGAAGGTTCTGTTACAATTTTATGACTTGTAAATTTTGTTAAAAGTGAGAGTATTTCTTCTGATAGGCCTATATTTAGTCTGGGGCCTATCACATACCCCATTTTTATTTATTGCCATAAAAGTGTATATTTTGGAACTGTTGACACCCCAAGGTATTGTATATGATGTGCTTTGATGCCTTTGAAGCAACCGTTTTAGCCAAAAAAAATTGGAGAGAGTGTATGGTGGTAATTTTTCCATTTTCATTTTTACACACACGTTGCTTTTTGACTATGATTTAGGAAAGACTGTTGTTGTAAGTTATTGCAAAAAAACACTTCAGGTTGATTTCTGCAAGGCACCCTGAGTACACCTATGTCCCCATGCATAGGTTTGCCAGGATTTTGGGAAGGTTATGTTACCATTTTATGACTTGTAATTTTAGTTATTAAAAGTGAGCTTATTTCTTCTGATAGGCCTATCTTTAGTTTGGGGCCTATCGAATACCCCAGTTTTATTTATTGCCATGAAAGTGTATATTTTTGAAATGTTGACACCCCAAGGTATTGTATATGGTGTGCTTTGATGCCTTTGAAGCAACTGTTTTAGCCAAAAAAATTGGAGAAAGTGTATGGTGTTAATTTTTCAATTTTCATTATTACACACACATTGCTTTTTGACTATGATTTAGGAGAGACTGTTGTAAGATATTTAAAAAACCCCACTTCAGGTTGTTCTCTGCAAGGCATCCTGAGTACACCTATGCCCCCCATTCATAGGTTTGTCAGGATGTTGGGAAGGTTATGTTACAATTTTATGGCTTGTAATTTTAGTTATTAAAAGTGAGAGTATTTGGGGCCTATCGCATACCCCAGTTTTATTTATTGCCATGAAAGTGTATATTTTTGAAATGTTGACACCCCCCTTTGTATCCGGGTGCATGCAAGTTGCAACCTGTGCGGGTCTTTTTAATTGTACCGCAAGCTACTGTATCAAAGCAATACATCAGCTTGAACAAAAGGTCACTTGTATAATAATTGTCTAAGTACAAGTGATACCCTTTGTTCATTAGGGGTAATATCAGGCCCCTAGACAATCTTGCTAGTGGTTCCCATATGTTCTGGGCAACCTGGAGGTTCAAGGTGGTTATCCTTTCCCTCATACACGCAGAAGGCCTGAGTATACCCAATCTCGCTCTCACAGAGCTTATACAGCTTTACCCCATACCTGGAAGGAATATACTGCTTGAATCCCAGCCTTCCCTTATACTTCATCAGGGATTCATAAACGTATTCCTGTGTATAAGCTTCTGCAAACCTGGCAGAAAAGTGGGTAATCAGGGGGCAGATTTTATACAGCCTGTCAAATTGAGGATGCTCCCTAGGGGGGCACAGGCTGTTGTCGCTGAAGTGCATTGTGGCAAACCTAGCCACTTCTGGACTATAACGTGAGAAAGGTTGTCTATAGGCTGTATATTGTGCTATGTAGATGTGACAGACCCTTCTGTCAGCACTGAAAGAGTTAACTGTGTTCAGCTTTAGCCTCAGCTATTGTGCACTGTCATTAATGTTATTGATACACAGTCCATTGTTTAATCAACCTCAGAGAGCAGACCCTAGATGATAAGGAAAGCCAAGTGTGTGTCTGTGTTTAAATTGTTATCAGCTTGAGCAAGGTATTCTATTGTATCATGTAAAAGGGCGTGTTCCCTCCATCTAATGTACAACATTCTTTCAACCCCCCTTCTGGGGGGGGTCAGACCTGCATAAATACTGGGCATATGAGCCTTAATAAAATTCATTCTGTTTAAAACCTGAAAACTGGCTGGGTTGTGAATTGCTGATTTCCTATGCAGGACATTGTTCCCTGGTGTTAACCCTTGGTATCCGGTTGGTACCGTTACATGCATGAAATGTAGAATCATTTCATACCTCTTCCTCGACATACTCTGGGAGAAAATGGGGGTAGAGCAGATGGGGCTACTGCTCCAGTAGGAGAGAATGGAGGGTTTCTTTATGATGCCCATCAGCATAGTCAATGCCCAGAATTGTTTACATTCTGGCACAGTAATGGGGGCCCATTGCTGCTTTGCCAAATATGTTTCAGGCTTTGCAGCACAGAACTGATGGGCATATAAATTAGTTTTGGTGACAATGTTCCCCAATACATCATCACCCAGAAACCCCTCCAGAAACTGTTGGGGGCTAAAACCTGCAATATCTATATTGATGCCAGGATTTGCTGTGAAGGGTGGGATATCTGGCCTTTGGAGATGAGGCGTTACCCACTCTTCAATGGCAATGGCAGCAACACACCTCCTTCTGGCAGGGGGGCTAGCAGGGGGACTGACGGGGGGCTAGCAGAGGGGCAGGCTGCCACAGGTACATCACTATCAGTTTAGACTGCATCTAATGATGTATCTGAACATATGGCAGGGTCAAAATTGGGGTCTGAGTCAGACATAGAGGCATCTGACTCTGATGCAAGGATGGCATATGCCTCCTCAGCGCTATATGTTTTCTGTGACATTATTGTATCTGTCACAGAAAAAAAAATTACTAAAAAAAATTCCGCACAAAATTTTAATTTAAATTAACTTAATTAACTAAATGGCTCTGAAAATAGCCATTGGATCTCTCAAAAAAATTACAACAAAAAAATGAACCCCTAAAAAAATGCACAGGCAGCAAAAAAAGTACAGCTATGCTTGAAGGCCCGTGTTTCTGGCGAGTCTTCAGACTCACCAGAAACACAAGTTATGGAGCAGCAGTCTAAAGACCGCTGCTCCATAAACATGTCCGCCTGCTCTGGTGAGGCGGACAGGAATCGCCGGAAATCAGCCCGATCGAGTGCGATCGGGTTGATTGACACCCCCCTGCTGGCGGCCGATTGGCAAAAAAGTACAGCTATGCTACTGCCAGTGATTTATAGTGATCACTGACAAGCTAGGGGTTAATGGCTCGGAAAAGAACCTTTGGGTCTCTCAATTTTTAACAAATAAATGAAATAAATCTGTCTCTCCTAAATACAGGTCTCTCCCTCTCTCCAACAAAAATGCAATGGGATATTTTATTATATTTTTTTTTTGTGGAAGGCTCAGATTGGGTGACCCTAGCTTGCCCCTATGATGAGGCAGGCTAGGGATACCCCCAGAGGCTCCATGATGCACTGGGCATCGCCATCTTGGAAGACTCATAAGGGTGGAGGAGGGGGGCTATATGGGGATTTTATTTGTTATAATAAAATCCTTTTTTTTATATACCTAAGTGCCTCGACCCACCGAGGCACTTAGCACACAAGCAGAGCTTCGGAAGCCTGTCCGATCGCTTCCGACGCGCTACTCTGCTAGACTGCCGGGCTCCACATTGAGCGAAACCGGAAGTGATCACTCGTGGGGGACTGATCAATCCGGTCCCGTCAGTCAGGAACAGTATTGCAGGATGCCTCGACATTGAGGCATCACTGCAATACTGTTAGAGTGGCTGGAAGCGATCTCGATCGCTTCCAGTGCTAAGTTTAGCCAACGAAGTATGGGGTACGTCCTTGGTCGTTAACTGCATTTTTTTGCAGGACGTACCCCATACGTTGTCGGTCATTAAGGGGTTAAAGAGACATAAACGCAAAAAATTGTGTTGATAGTTTAAATAGAACATAACATTTTAAACAACTTTCTTATTTACTTCTATTATCATAGTTTCTTCGTTTTCTTGTTATCCTTTGTTGAAAAGCTGAGATGTAAGTGCTTGTGTCTGCAGCACTATATGGCAGCAGTTTTGCAAGAATGTTATACATTAGCAGGAGCGCTAGATGGCAGCACTATTTCCTGTTATTTAGTGCTTCGGGCATGTGCACGCTACCTACCTAGGTATCTCTTCAACAAAGAATAACATGAGTATTAAATAAATTTGATAATAGAAATAAATTGGAAACTTTAAAAATTGTATTCTCTATCTGAATCATGAAAGAAAAATATTGGGTTTAATGTCTCTTTAAGCCTGCAACTGATAGGGCCATCCACAGCTTAATGAATGTACCCCATAGTTTTGGCACATGTATATGTTTAATGTATAACTTTAATTTTTGTATAAATAACTTTTCCTATATTTGGAGCCACATTTTTTTGAGACCACCAAAATGTGGGAGCTTAATAGAAGTCATGTTGGAGTTAGGCCACCACTAGTCCATCATGATTACTAGACAAGGGATGACATTTGAGAAGATATAAATATGAACAGCAGTTCTGAGAAGTGTCATAATACTATCACACAGATACTGGCTGTCCCTACTCAAAAGAACATGTTACTTATATCTTATTTATGGCTTTTGAATGCCATACATTTTTATTTAGTAAGCAAAACAAATGTTTTTCTATTAATGTTATTGGTGTAAAAGTGGATAATGCCTCTATATTTTCAGAGAATTGGCCTACCATATTTATTAGATTTAAAAAGTTGATACATGTGATTGCTGTTAGCTGTAATATAAAGAAGAAAGAAAAAAGATAACAGGGAAACAGCAGGTGAATTATCAAATATTAGATATTATTTTTAGATAGATATAATTTAGATAGTAATAGGGATTGCAGTGATCATTCAAGGTAGAACAAAGTGTCCATTACTAGAGGGCTTATATAAAGAGAACAGGGCTTAGAACAGCTATGTGCTATGATGCTATGTTACATTTCACAGTATAAAACACACATTACAAGCTCCAAGTGCCAAACAAGACAAGACGTAGGGGCTGATTTATCGTGGCCCGAATGGGGCCGTATACCCCTGTTTCCGTGCGAGTCCTCAGGCTCACCAGAACCAGAAGTTAAAAAGCAGCGTCCTAAGACCCCTGCTCCTTAACTCATACGCATCCTCTGAGGCGGCTGACATCAATCTGCCCAATCTCATATGATCACCAGAACTGCTTGTGCAATGATAAATGCTGACAGTGTACGCTGTTGGCATTTATCGATGTCTGGCGGACATGATTACTACAGCGGATCATG
Organism: Bombina bombina; assembly: GCF_027579735.1. Lineage (NCBI taxonomy): Eukaryota > Metazoa > Chordata > Amphibia > Anura > Bombinatoridae > Bombina > Bombina bombina. Next base: position 480,157,658 of record NC_069500.1, read on the forward strand.
TCCGCCAGACACTTGATAAATCAGCCCCAATATCAAAGCTCAAATGTGGAATATGCATATTTTCTTTATTTTTAATATATGGTATTAGAACCTCCCTCTTTCACAACAGTTCATTCTAATCAAGATTACCTTGCAAAGTACACTGTATGGACTGAGGTTTAAAATTTGAGTGCATTAAAAATCATTTAAAATAACACATTCATCTTATGCTTTTTGAATGTATTTAGTCCACAGAAATTCCCCTATACTTTAAAAGATTATTTGCACAGGTGTTCAAATTAATTACTCAGTAACAAAATGTTTTCAAAAGATATAATTTATACCCTTTGAAAACACATTCGGCTAGATTACGAGTTGTGCATTAGGCTTAAAAAGCAGCGTTAAGAGGTCCTAACGCTGCTTTTTAACGCTCGCTGGTATTACAAGTCTTGAAGGTACAGGCTCACAGCTCACTTTTTTGGCCAGACTTGGAAATACCGCAAATCCACTTATGTAAATTGCGTATCCTCTTTTTTCAATGGGACTTGCATAGCGCCGGTATTACGAGTCTGCCAAAAAGTGAGTGGTAGACCCTCTCCTGTCAAGACTGGTACCGCATTCTAAAGTCAGTAGTTAAGAGTTTTACATTACAACGCCGTAGCAGAAAACTCTTAACTAAAGTGTTAAAAAGTACACTAACACCCATAAACTACCTATTAACCCCTAAACCGAGGCCCTCCCGCATCGCAAACACTTTAAAAAAATAATTAACCCCTAATCTGCCGAACCGGACATCAATGCCACTATAATAAATATATTAACCCCTAAACCGCCGCACTCCCGCCTCGCAAACATTAGTTAAATATTATTAACCCCTAATCTGCCGTCCCTAACATCGCTGACACCTACCTACATTTATTAACCCCTAATCTGCCACCCCCAACGTCGCCGTCACTATACTAAAGTTATTAACCCCTAAATCTAAGTCTAACCATACCCCCCCTAAACTTAAATATAATTAAAAGAAATCTAAATAAAAATTACTATCATTAACTAAATTATTCCTATTTAAAACTAAATACTTACCTATAAAATAAACCCTAAGCTAGCTACAATATAACTAATAGTTACATTGTAGCTAGCTTAGGGTTTATTTTTATTTTACAGGCAAGTTTGTATTTATTTTAACTAGGCAGACTAGTTATTAAATAGTTATTAACTATTTAATAACTACCTAGCTAAAATAAATACAAATTGACCTGTAAAATAAAACCTAAGTTACACTAACACCTAACACTACACTATAATTAAATTAATTCCCTCAATTAAATACAATTAAATATTAGCTAAAGTACAAAAAAATGACTAATATACAGAAAATAATAAACAAATTACAAGATTTTTAAACTAATTACACTTAATCTAATCCCACTAAAAAATAAAAAAGCCCCCCCAAAATAAAAAAGCCCTACCCTACCCTAAATTACAAATAGCCCTTAAAAGGGCCTTTTGTGGGGCATTGCCCCAAAATAATCAGCTCTTTTACCTGTAAAAAAAATAACAAATCCCCCCAACATTAAAACCCACCACCCACACAACCAACCCTCCCCTAAACCCACCCAATACCCCCTTAAAAAAAAACTAACACTAAGCCCTTGAAGATCACCTTACCGGGAGAAGTCTTCATCCAAACGGGCCGAAGTCCTCAACGAAGCCGGGAGAAGTCTTCATCCAAGCCGGGCGAAGTGGTCCTCTAGACGGGCAGAAGTCTTCATCCAGACGGCATCTTCTATCTTCATCCATCCGGCGCGGGCGGGTCCATCTTCAAGACATCCGACACGGAGCATCCTCTTCATCTGACGGCTAACACTGAATGAAGGTTCCTTTAAATGACATCATCCAAGATGGCGTCCCTTCAATTCTGATCCAATCAGCCAATAGGATTGAGCTGGCATTCTATTGGCTGTTCCAATCAGCCAATAGAATGCCAGCTCCACCCTATTGGCTGATTGCATCAGCCAATAGGATTTTTTCTACCTTAATTTCCGATTGGCTGATAGAATTCTATCAGCCAATCGGAATTGAAGGGACGCCATCTTGGATGACGTAATTTAAAAGAACCTTCATTCAGTGTTAGCCGTCGGATGAAGAGGATGCTCTGCGTCGGATGTCTTGAAGATGGACCCGCTACGCGCCAGATGGATGAAGACTTCTGCCTGTCTGGAGGACCACATCGCTCGGCTTGGATGAAGACTTCTCCCGGCTTCGTTGAGGACTTCGGCCCGGTTGGATGAAGACTTCTCACGGTATGGTGATCTTCAAGGGGTTAGTGTTAGGTTTTTAAGGAGGTATTAGGTGGGTTTTAGAGTAGGGTTGGGTGTGTGGGTGGTGGGTTTTAATGTTGGGGGGGATTTGTCATTTTTTTTACAGGTAAAAGAGCTGATTACTTTGGGGCAATGCCACGCAAAAGGCCCTTTTAAGGGCTATTTGTAATTTAGTGTAGGGTAGGGATTTTTTTTTTATTTTGGGGGGGTTATTTTGTTAGGGGGATTAGATTAGGTGTAATTAGTTTAAAAATCTTGTAATTTGTTTATTATTTTCTGTAATTTAGTGTTTTGTTTTTTTTGTACTTTAGATAATTGTATTTAATTGTATTTAATTGTATTTAATTTAGGGAATTAATTTAATTATAGTGTAGTGTTAGGTGTAATTGTAACTTAGGTTAGGTTAGGTTTTATTTTACAGGTAAATTTGTATTTATTTTAACTAGGTAGTTATTAAATAGTTAAAGGGCCATTATACACTCATTTTTTTCTTTGCATAAATGTTTTGTAGATGATCTATTTATAAAGCCCATAAAGTTTTTTTTTTTTTTTTTTTTAATTTATAATTTTGCTTATTTTTAAAGAACATTGCTCTGATTTTCAGACTCCTAACCAAGCCCCAAAGTTTTATTTGAATACCGTCAGCTACCTTCTCCAGCTTGCTCCTGTTTGTGTAAAGGGTCTTTTCATATGCAAAAGAAGGGGGAGGGGGGAGTGTCTTATTTCCCACTTGCAGTGGGCTTTCCAACTGCCTTTTCAACAGAGCTAAACTGAAAGCTTCTAAGTATGTTTTTAAACCATTTTATACTGGATTTTTATATCAGTATCTGTGCATCTTATTCTTTATAGTAGTGTCTATTACATGCAGTTATATGAAAATGAGTGTATACTGTCCCTTTAATAACTATTTAATAACTATTCTACCTAGTTAAAATAAATACAAACTTGCCTGTAAAATAAAAATAAACCCTAAGCTAGCTACAGTGTAACTATTAGTTATATTGTAGCTATCTTAGGGTTTATTTTATAGGTAAGTATTTAGTTTTAAATAGGAATAATTTAGTTAATGATAGTTATTTTTATTTAGATTTATTTAAATTATATTTAAGTTAGGGGGTGTTAGGGTTAGGGTTAGACTTAGATTTAGGGGTTAATAACTTTAATATAGTGGCGGCGACATTGGGGGCGGCAGATTGGAGTTAATAAATGTAGGTAGGTGTCAGCATTGTTAGGGATGGCAGATTAGGGGTTAATAATATTTAACTAGTGTTTGCGATGCGGGAGTGCTGCGGTTTAGGGGTTAATATATTTATTATAGTGGCGGCGATGTCCAGTTCGGCAGATTAGGGGTTAAAAATTGTATTTTAGTGTTTGCGATGTGGGGGGCCTCGGTTTAGGGGTTAATAGGTAGTTTATGGGTGTTAGTGCACTTTTTAGCACTTTAGTTAAGAGTTTTATGCTACGGCGTTGTAGTGTAAAACTCTTAACTACTGACTTTAAAATGCGGTACCAGTCTTGACAGGAGAGGGTCTACCGCTCACTTTTTGGCAGACTCGTAATACCGGCGCTATGCAAGTCCCATTGAAAAAAGAGGATAAGCAATCTAAGTAAGTGGATTTGCAGTATTTCCAAGTCTGGCCAAAAAAGTGAGCGGTACACCTGTACCTGCAAGACTAGTAATACCAGCGGGCATTAAAAAGCAGCGTTAGGACCGGCCAACACTGCTTTTTAAGCCTAACGCACAACTCGTAATCTAGCCGCTAGTTTGTTCTGCTGCTCCATATAATGCAAGTCACATAACTCAATATGTGCCAAATCCCGACATTACAGATAACTAAAGCTTATTTCTTTACAAAATTACTATTGACAGATTTATTATGCTAGCAGTACAACTTCTAGTATTTCAGTACTGCATAATGTTAAAATATTAATGTCCTACACACTGATTTACCTTGTGTTTAAATTACACTGAGCAGATATTGCACATGCTATATTCTTAACAAAATACTTTGCATAACATTTTGCTGTTATCAGTGTAATACCTATACCTTATGACTGATTGTCATAATACCACAGATACCAGAGATGCTTAAAAAATAATAATTAAATATACCTATAAATTCTGTTTCATTTCAGTCACTTTTAGACTTCTTAGACATTACCTGGTTTAATTTTTTAATTAAAACTGTATATTTTGGGCAGGCTTATGGCAGTCAGGGGAAAGGGGGCAAAAGGTGCAAATTTTCTCTTTGCTTTGTACACATCTTAAAGGCACATCAATTCTCTACACATGCATTGGTTTAGGGAACAGACAACATAAACAGGATCATTTTGAAGATACTATCAACGCTGATGTGCAAGTCATCAGACTGTTAGAATATTGCTATAAAACCTTCTGTAAGGGAAACTTTTTTAGGATTCCATTCTCCAAAGTTCTGACACATGAGATTTTTACATGAAGAAATTCTTCAAATAATATATTTTAATTTAAACTTATCGCAGATGCATATTCAGAAAAGAAATCAAGATATAGGAGACTTTTTTTAATATCTTCATTATGGCATCACCAGCTTTTTATATATTTAACACAATTGCCAAAGAATTGGTGGCAGGGAAGATAAAAATCAATTATTTAAAATAAATAAATAAAAAATATGATTTTGTTTATTTAAATCAGATTTTTTAAATTTAAATTAAGATTTTTTTCTATTTAACACATACAGGGCCAGATTACAAAATATTGCTAGCATTAGGCTTTTTGCGCTTCTTGGATTCTGCTGGTATCACAAGTTGAAAAAAACATTATTTTGCACTAGCGGTAACCTGAAAAGTGCAAAAATCCTAAGCGGAGTTTTCACATGCGCGGGCATGTCTTCCCCCATAGAAATCAATGGAGACAAAGGGCCTATCTATCAAGCTCCGAACAGAGCTTGATGGCCCGTGTTTCTGGCGAGTCTTCAGACTTGCTAGAAACACAAGTAATGGAGCAGTGATCACAAAGACCGCTGCTCCATAACCCTGTCCGCCTGCTCTGAGCAGGCGGACAGGAATCACCACAATTCAACCCGATCAAGTATGATTGGGTTGATTGACACCCCCCTGCTGGCGGCCCATTGGCCGTGAGTCTGCAGGGGGCGGCGTTGCACCAGCAGCTCTTGTGAGCTGCTGGTGCAATGCTGAATCCGGAGAGCGTATTGCTCTCCGCATTCAGCGATGTCTTGTGGACCTGATCCGCACTGTCGGATCAGGTCCGCAAGACATTTGTTAAATAGGCCTCAAAAAGTGTGAGGGGGGGAAAGTGAAAATAAACACCCTACTATAAGCCCCTAGCCTAATAACCCCTAAATCACCATCCCCCCACATCACAAAATGTCTAAATAAACTACTAACCCCTAAACTGCCATCCCCCCACAACGCAAAGTATCTAAACTATTAACCCCTAAACTACCATCCCCCACAACGCAAAGTTATAAACTAACATCTAAAGCCCCAAACCTAACACTCTCTAATTTAACCCAAATTAAAATACCCTTAAATTAACTAAAAAAAATCCTAACTACCTTAAAAAAAACTTACCTGTAAAATTAAATAAAAACCTAATCTTACCTTGAAAAAAAAAACTATCATTACTAAAAAAAACTACTATTACTTAAAAATTAAAAAAAATGCTACCATTACAAAAATAAAAAATGAAACTAGCAAAAGTAAAAAAAAAATAATCCTATTCTTATACCTCTTAAAAAAACACCCCAAAAAAACTATTCTAAAAATAAACTACCAATAGCCCTTAATAGGGCCTTTTGTAGGGCATTGCCCTAAAGCGATCAGCTCTTTTGCTTAAAAAAAACACATTACATTACAACCCCTCCACCCCCAAAAAAAAAAAAATTCCATTGTCCCGAAAAGGGCATTTGGATGGGCATTTTGCTCTTTTGCTGCCCAAATTAAAAAAAAAAAAAAATCCTAATCTAAAAAAACACCCTAAAAAAAACTAATCCCAAAGTTGGTACTCACTGATGATGATAGGCAGCGCTCCATCTTCATCCCAGCAGGGCTCCATCTTTTTCCATCTTCATCCTGGAAGCTCTCCATCTTCATTGCAGGTCCATCTTCTTCCATCTTTATTCTGGCGATGGTCCATCTTCTAGCTTCATCCCGGTGGCATGCTGTATCTGAATCATAAAAGAAAAAAAATGTGGGTTTAGTATCTCTTAAATCACCAGTTCTCCAATCTAATCTCCTTAGTCCTTACTGATTGTCAGATGGGGGTGGTGATCAAGGACATGTCGCATCCCAATGATTGACACAACTGTCTCATTGACATATCCAATGCACAACCAATGTGCTGCTTGCTTGTAGTTTCACAGCCCTCAAAGCCATTCCACAATGCTGGACTGCCCAAGACTGCCCTCCACACTGCAGTGAGTATGTGTGAGGGTGTGAATAACTGTGCATAACGATTAATAATGATGATGTATCACCTTAAAAATAGTAATAAAAATTATAATGTTATATGTTTATTGTATAAACATTATTTTATTAAAATTAGGATTCCTCATCATTAATAATAAACCTCTTGTGGTCAAAACAGGGACAACTTGCCTGTGCCAAATATTATTTTCATGACACCAGAACAGGGCTGTAAAAACTGGGACTGTCCTGGTAAAACCAGGATGTCTGGTTACCCTGGGGATAATGCAAATGTAATGTTTGCTGATGGAATACATTCTCTCTGAAGGTGCAGTTTTTGAGTAAGGGTACATTGGGTCATATGTACACATGCCCATAGAGAGTAAAAGATAGTACTGAAATACTGAGTACTTTTATTACAAACATTGCTGCCAGGACATATAAATTGGAAAGATGCTTCTTTTCAACACTAAAATGCATGTCTTATTCTGGGAATAGGCAGGAAAATAACTCTGAACCCTTGCAACCTTTGAGAAAGAAGAGAGAGTAGTCAAGGTTTGTAGAGAGAATAATCATGATTATGAAAATAGCTTTCCTTTTCCTTTACTAGTATGGGAAGAAAGAAATACCAAGACAAAGGGAAAACCTTGTCGACCTTATTAGTTGATGACCCAATTTACAAAAGTGAAAAACCTCAGAGTAGTCTAGATTTAGATTTAGTAACTTGCCAGATCTGAAAATAATCCCTTCTAATTATTAGAAAGGCACACTAGAAATAAATCCCATATTTTATTAAAAATGTTAACTCTTCTTTTATAAAGGAAAATGGTAGCACCTGTAGAAGAAGGATGAATGAACTGACTTTCACAATGTTCTCAGTGTTTTTAAAATCACTGAAACCTGATTTTCCATGAGAATCCACGATGCACTGAAACAACTCACTAGTGCAATTCCAATCAATCAGAAAAAAAAGCTTTTTTCCCCTCAAGATTTTTGTATTTGTCTAATTCAACAACTTTGAAAATGCAGGTCTAGGCCCTATATGACCTGCTATTGATATTGGTAGTGTTGCTATAATAAAAAAAGTCATGAGCAATAGTTCCTCAAAATAGCAACAAATATTCTTTTCTATGACAGCCACAAACACATAACAGTGACAATATCCCTATGACTGCCACTATTACAATGCCCCTGCTCACCATTTTAACTTTGTGAGCCCTAAGAGCAATTGTATAATTATTTATCTGTTGTACAACTATTTTAAGCTAGAACACACACTAAATGCAGAAGATTCTAATTTACTTAACATAGATAAACCTAATAAAGCTGTCCTGATTTTCCCCACTAAGGGGTCAATTTATCAAGCTGTGGCGGACAGGTGCACACATACGCACCACTGTCCGCTGCAGCTTGTCTCTGGCGGGCTGAATTCCGCTGTAGGAATCCAGCATTGTACAAGAACGCAATTTTGCGCTCTTGTGCAACGTCGCCCCCTGCCCGCACACAGCCAACCACATGTGGGTAGGAGCTGTCAATTTCCCTGGTCAGATGAGACCGGGAAGACTGAAATTTGCCACCTAAGAGGTGGCAAAATGTTAGGGAAGCAGCAGTCTGCTTGTTAAATATGGACTGCAGGTTTTGTTGTATGAACCTGCAGTCGTAGGCAGGCAAAGCCTGCCAAAGGGTTTGATCAATTGACCCCTAAAAGTATACCTAACCTTTCCCAGCCACAATTCTCTTTAATGGCTGACCCAATCTATACCATTCCAATAAACCCTAACCTTGGGCTAATCTCAAAACTCTTTGCTAATATAACTCCAGCATACTTCCCTTCCCAACTCCCCTTTCAATACCCCACTTTGTGATCCCTTTACTCATAGCTAATGACCTCTTCAACACCTAACCACCCTAAATTACATTTGAAAATGTATTTTTCTTGGTGACCTTTGCAAATGCTTTATTAATATAAATATAAATACTTCCCAGTTTACAGTTACACAATAAAATAATGTAACACATTTTAGCATATCAAACACAATGGCATGTTAACTAGATTGCGCATAAAGGGCCAGATTATGAGTGGAGCACAGACGTTTTTGCACGAGCGATAAGATGTTTATCGCAAGTGTTTGTGCTTGTCGGACCTACGCTCATAATAACACTATATAATAAAAATTATTCACAAAAAATATTGCACACAAAAGTTATAAGGGCTTAAAGATATGAGGGCGCAAGCAAATGACTTAAACATAGAAATAGATACATATACAAGTCTAAAGATGTATATGTATGTATATATTCTGTATATATGTCTATATATGTATACATATGTATTTATATGTGTACATATGTATTTATATGTGTATATATGTATTTACAGACATATATATACATATAAACACATTAATACATATGTACACATATATAGACATACATATAAGTGCATTGGAGCCCTTTCCAGTTAAAGGGACATGAAATCCAAAAATGTTCTTTCATGATTTAGACAGAACATACAATTTTAAACAACTTTCCAGTTTACTTCTATTATCAAATTTGCTTCATAAGGGTAAAAGGCCTAGCTGGTCGCTACCAGATAAGGTGGACATATATAACATAGTAAACTTAACCTTAAACTAAAAACTTGAATAAAAATACTGACATGAGAGTGGAGGGTAAAACCATTGCTGGCAATTTGATTTAAATACAACTTTAAACGAACAACCCTAAAACCAGCTGCAAACTTGGATGGCGGCAAGTGTGATCTAAATTAGCCTCAACACGACAGGAGGTCAATGGCCAAGGGCAGCAGCGAAGGAACACTCCGCTCGGGATAGAGGCAATGAGGTTGTCGGGTGTTGCAAAAACCCAAAAACAAAGGTGGGGCTCCTAGCAATTACCTAAGGCGTTGCCCGGCCTTTGCCATCTGGCATCTGGTCATTACTCCACCCCAACCTCTCTTGTCGCCAATTGGATAATAAACAAATCAGATAATGGTAGGGGTAAATTTCTTACAATTCAAATATTTCTTTTTTTTTTTTTAATTAGGGCTAGAGATGCAAATATTTAATGATGGAACTCTTAAAATTTTGGAGCATCATATCTATACCCGCATCCGTGAGGTGTACCCCATCGAGTCTATACAGGTGCCTAGCACTGGCCGTAATGTTTTCCTGGCGGACAACAAAACCGCCACCACCAGACACGCCTTTGCCCACCACTCTGTTTAATTTCTTGCGGACACTGTAGGCTGCACCCGCTGTCACCATAAATCTCCAACGGAGCCTAGCGATAATTTTGGACCACCCAATGGCCACCCCTGGATCTCAAGCCTGCAACCAGCCAATGTCAGCTATAATGATGTTAATCAGTTCCAAAGCCGGAAAGGAACCAATGTCGTTTCCCCCTAAGTGCAGGATGAGAATGTCCGGTTTACCCCACCGCCTCTGTGCTTCACCTATCTGGGTAGGTAAGTCTTTCAATCTCATCCCTCTCCTGCCTAACCACCTTAGAGAAACTTTATTAGGTGAGAACCCTAGTTGGCCGTTATGCGTAGCTGTGGCTCGAATACATGCCCAATGGACGAAGTAGTGGCCTTCTGGAGAAACCTGAAAGGAAACAACTGTTAATTTTTGCAATGCAGACTGGGACCCTGTGAAGAAGTAAGTGGGCGAACATATAAACGATATCTATTAGACCACCATCTGCCAAGGTGCTGTATTTGATTCACTGGTGTGCCTGAGGCTGCTGCGCTTGTGGCAGCCCCGATTCTAAAGGAGTGCGGGACCACTCTGGAGGAGTTTAAGCCCGCATGCACCACTGCAAGTTTCTAGACCTTCTGAAACTGATATTGAGACAGGGGCGTATGGTCAGCATGAATTAAAAACTGGCTGGGAATATTTGGGCGGGTCTTTGCATAGGCTACTAACAAGGAAACAGGGCAGGAAACACTATCGGCTTTTAAAGATAGGGTAAGCCAAGTGCCGTTACCTTTCGGATCAGTTTTGGACTTGGGAATGAAAAGCAATACGGCATTCGGGTACATTGAAACATGGTGCAACATAATTCCGGATGTTCGATCAGATTTAGATGGGGGCAGTAGCTCCCCAATACGTAATGCCCAAAAGAATGCCAGGGCAAATGCCGCTTTAAACAAAAGGACTTTGAACGGGGAAGAACAGACTATAGATAAAGACAATAGAAGACTGCAAAGCCTGTCTATAGTGATGGGTTCTCTCGCATCCAGGGCTTTATGCTCAAACCTACCCCAACCCTTAACAATTTTCCTTATGAGAAAATTGGAGAAAATATCAGGCAGCTGCAATCATTTGTGAAAATAAGACAGGGCTGCTAACCTAGATTGTACTGCACATTTACGAATGTCACAGGCCCTCAGGCAAGACAGCCACTCCATCAGTGTGATGTGAGATGCCTGAGCTACCGACTAACCTCAGTCTTGGCAAAAAGATTCCCATTCCCGCCAATGCTTGCCATAGGTGTTCCATGTGCATGGGGTGAGGGAAAGTTTAATTAGCGGAAGAAGGGAGGTCAGGGATCCGCCAGCTGCCAAATGAAATCTGGATAAATAAGTCCTTCCACAGCGCCATGCAGGGCTAGCTTTCTAAAGAGTGGCCAATTAAAGCGATAAAAGGCATCAGCTATGGAGTTATTAACTCCAGGGACGTGCTGCGCAAGGAAATTTATGTTAAACTTAAGGCAACGCAGCACTATCAGCCTAAGATATCGAATAACTAAGAGGGAAGATCCAGATAGGTTATTAATGGCATGCACCACACTCAAGTTGTCACACCAAAATATAATTGCACTATTTTGTAAAGTGTGGCCCCAAAGTTCTAGTGACAAGGCTATGGGGAAAATTTCCAACAAGGTAAGGTTTCGCGTGAGGTCATCCGAAGCCCAATTTGTGGGCCAAGGGCCAGCCACCCACTGCCCCTGAAAGTATGCACTATAACCCCGGGACCCAGAGGCGTCTGTGAAGAGATGTAGGGACTAACTAGGGATAGGATCAGATCTCCACAGACAAATTCCATTAAATTCAAGGAGAAAGGATTCCCACACTAAGAGGTCTTCTACCATGTCCCTTGACAGGACTACTAACCGATGTTGTTTCTGAGCACGTTTCATTGGGGCTTGTAACCGCCTATTGAAAATCCTGCCTAAGGGAATCACCCTGCAGGCAAAATTCAAAAGACCAAGCAGGGATTGCAATTCTTTCAAAGTCATTTTCTTTGATAACGAAGTCGATTGCACTGCTTGTAACATCTTTGAAACCTTGACCGCAGAGAGATGACACAAAATTAAAGTGGAATCAATCTCAATCCCTAAAAATGTAAGGCAAGAGCATGGTCCTTGGGTTTTATCCTCGGCTAGGGGAACACCAAATTTTTTCATTAAGAGACGCATAGCTTCCATAATGGTTCTGCATTGATTGGAAGAGGGGGACCCGACAATTAGAAAATCATCAAGGTAATGAGCCATGGCATCATAACCCACCGCTGCCGTCACTGCCCAGTGAAGAAATGAGCTAAATGTCTCAAAGAGTGAGCAGGACAATGCAAATCCCATAGGGAGACAGCGGTCAATATAGAAAGAGCCCTGAAATTTGAACCCCATCAAATGGAAGTCTGACGGGTGTAAAGGTAGTAGTCGAAAAGCAGACTCAATGTCAAGTTTTGCAATGAGTGCACCCTTACCAGCAGCCCTAACCAAGTTCAGCGCTTTATCAAAAGAAGGCTGGGTCTATTGCATCATTGACAGAGTATCCTCTGGGGTAAGATATGTGCTGTATCAGACGAAACTTGCCAGGTTCTTTCTTAGGGACCACTCCTAAAGGTGACACAACTAAATTGTGAAAAGGTGGATTTTTAAACGGGCCAAGGATCCTACTCAGGGAAATATCCTTGTCTAATTTAGCCTGTACTACCTTGGGAAACTGGTAAGCCGATTTCAAATTTTTATGGTAGCTAGACCCGCTAACCGAGTTGGTAACTGGGATAAGAAAATCAGCGGTGAGGCCGGCCATCAACAGATCCGCATTTATCCTGTCTGGATAAAGAAGTAACCAAGGCTTAATGTCGTCCACTTTCAGTGGGGTGGGAGTCCTTGCCAACAGGAGTGGTTTTAGAAGCAAATCTATTGTGAGTTTGCTCTCTACCTCTTGTACAGTCAGACCCTGTGTGTTGTCCACCACAGAGTTCCCTTTGTTGCATTGTTTGTTTTGAAATTTCCAGCACTCTATTCCCCTTTTCCTAGTGCGAGTAAATGAGTGGGCTGGAGTGCTCCTGACCGAAGGGGGAGATGAAGGGGACTTTTCCCTACCTAGTCTATTCCACAGGTGTGTCTCAGTGCAACCAAACGTTAACACTGGGTTACCCGCCATCTTTCTATGGAATTCGGCGTCATACTCACGCCAAGCACCGTCGCGGTAATGCTTCTGTATCCAGTGTATAGTGTCAGTATACTTCAGGATATTTATAGCCTGAGAGGGGTGTTTTTCAATATAGCAGGTGGATAGAACTCTGAAGCATCTCAGCCACTCATCAAAAGTGTCTGGGCACTTCACTCGCTTACGAACCGTTTGTCCAAACTGCATTTTTTTTGTCGGTGTGCTTCCACCGACAACTCAAAGACATTAACATAACGTCCTTCCTGGATCTTTCTAACCGTCTTTGGTTTAAGATGGGAATGTAGGGAGTGGATGAGGCCTGGTAAGGTATCTCCTTGCACTGCTACTCTACGACTCACATTGACTGAGTTGCTGACTGAACCAACATCCCTAGTAGGAGGTACAACCATGCTGGCGGCTACCTTGGGGTCTGGCGCACTTGGAAAAAGGATTGGGTTTGTTATTTTACTTTGAGCAGTTATAAGGCTTTTTAACCTCTTAAACAGTTGCCTCTGCCCTCTATCTAAAATGACTGATGAATCACTGTCTGCCGCACTATCTGAAGATGTATCATCAGCTAATGTGCGAGGGTGTGTGAAAATTTAAGGCTCACCTGGTCCAGTAGAAGGCGCCTCTTGCTGCGTAGTGGTCACAGGGCCTGCAGTTGCCTGGGCTGTACCAGAAGTAGAAGGGCGAGCATCCTCGTTACCTTCTGTTGGAGCTACCCCAGTGGATGGTGCAGGTATGGGCCTCCCTTCAGCCATGGTAGGGGAGGTAGTGCAGGATACTCCAGAAATCAAGTCCTGTAAAAGAGATAACATGTCCGGAGTACCTTGGTTGTTGGGGATGGAGGTTCCTATGCTACTCCCTACGTTGTGAACCTCCCTTGTGGTCTGAGTTGCCCCCCATAAGCATGCCCCTGTGTGGTGAAGGAAGCAGAAGGTTTCCAACTGGGCGGGAATTGGAGGAAAAGGAACATTCAGTGGTGGCAGTGTAAAAAGGCAATGGCCCCACAAGAGATGCAGGGCCCTGTATAGGAATGGTCCCAGCAGTAGAATAATCCCCCATAACTGGGGTTCTGGCGCTAATAAACTGTGTGTCATTGCACAATTGGGCCCTATTGTGAATGTGACCCTCAGAAGTGCACGCCATTGCTGGGGCGATGTCATAGCTGGGCCTAGGGTTTTGATTATTATTTGACCCTAGCGCATTGAGGCCTACTGAGTGGCCTTCATTAGTAACACCAAGAATTGCCCCTCTAGCATGTGCATTGAGGCCTTCATTAATTACACTAGAAATTGCCCCCATCGCGAGCGCATTAAGGCCTTCAGTATTGCCCCCAGGGACCATGTATTGCGCAGGAGTGCTAACTATGTTTACCCTCTGAACAGAGGCCTGTGAGGTGGAGTACCTGAGCTGTATGGATTAGCTGCCCTGAGGGACCTATAGTAATAAGGGGTGCTGGTGGGGGCAATGGGTTAGCTCTAATAGGAGTTGTAATAGTTTGAATATCCTGAGAAGGGAATTCAGTGATACTCATCTCCTCTCTCTCTTCTAGCACTGCAGGTTGGCGAGGCACTGGATCCTTCCTGGAGCACTTTGTAGGAACAGAGGAGCGTCGAACATGGTCCATGACAAGCAAAAGACAAGACATAGATGGTGTGGAAAAGACTTGCAGCTGTCCCAGAGGAAGAAGAGGCCCCGAGCCTGGTGCAGAGCCTTCTTAAAAGGTAGGAGTGACACTCCCCCCAAACAGCAACATTTTTGCAGACCCAGCAGCTTCCCTCCTTATCTTCCCTCTCCCTGCAGGCCTTAACCCTTAAGTCTCTCCTAGCCTATTTGGCTCTCCGTTCTCATTCTCTTGGTATCATTTATTGAAAGAGCAGCAATGCACTACTGGTTTCTAACTAAACACATACTGTATGTGAGCCAATGACAATCGGTATATATATGTACTGCAGCCACCAATCAGCAGCTAGAACCTAGGTTCTTTGCTGCTCCTGAGGTTACCTATACACCTTTCAGCAAAGGATAACAAGAAAAGGAAGCAAATTAAATAATAGAAGTTAATTGGAAAGTTGTTCAAAATTGTATGCTCTGTCTAAATCATGAATGTCTAATTACGACTTTACTGTC
This sequence comes from Bombina bombina, assembly GCF_027579735.1. NCBI lineage: Eukaryota > Metazoa > Chordata > Amphibia > Anura > Bombinatoridae > Bombina > Bombina bombina. The sequence goes on from NC_069500.1 coordinate 480,172,910, forward strand.
CCCTTAAATAAATGAAAACATGTCAAAGTGTTTGACTGTGCATTTAATGTAAATATTTGACATTCCAATGTTCTGCCATCAGATATATATAGAAATATGTATTTATGAAAAAATAGAACATATTCTTCTATGTAAAGAACATTGGGATTTGCAATATTCATATTTTCATGTCGGGGTAAGTGCACATGAGAATATGCGATAAGGTTTGACTTCTATGTGGGGATGCGTGAACGTGCACTTGATATTCTAACTACGACTTTTTGCACTTGTCAGGTTAGCGCACAAGCGAAAACAGTTCACTTCAACTCATAATACGAGTGCAACCCAAATGGCGCAAAAGGCTTACTTCTAGAGCAAACAATGCTCGAGCGGGAGCGTTAAATAGCGCTCTACTTGTAATCTGGCTCAAAATGTTATAAGATATTAAATGGGTTTATTTTCAGTAGAACAATAATGGGGTATAACTGGTTGATTACCACAGATGTTTAATACCCAGAGAACCTTGAAAACTGATTTATGATGTTTTGCCCCAGGGATAAAGAGATGGTGAAATAGTAGTTTCTCTTTAAAAAAACTCAAGGATGACTCAGTCTAATGTGTACCTGAAATGGCAAGGCCATAGGGCCTGTGAAGAGAATTGCTCAGTTACCTGCCATTTCCTGTTCTACCCCTGAGGGATGGCATAGTGTGAACAGGAGCTTTTATGCACAGGAAGTAATGGTCAATGTTCTGGAAGCCACGGTTTGCAACAATGTGGTGCTAAGGGCGGCCTAAGAGAAAAGGTGTTTATGTACGAATGGCTTTTGATCATTCCATGCTCATCATTTGACTTTTGCTGCACTGAATAATTCATTTAGGACAAATAATTTGGAACCAATATTTTGAATAATTTGTTTTTTTCAGAATATCCGTGTGCTGCACTATATGGAATTTGGTTCATTAAAACTAACCAAATACGGAATATTTATTAACATTTACATTCATTTTTGTTAAAAAGAATGTAAATGTTCTCTACTCCTTTCACATTTGATAATTACCGGTAGCGCACTAATCCTATTCTTCTTCATAGACTCCAGTGGTGCGCTTATGCTCCTTAGCAGATCTCTTTTCCTATAGCGCACTTGCTGATTGGTGGCTACAGTTAGACACTAATCAGCAAGCACTACCCAGGTGCTGAACCAAAAATGGGCCAGCTTCTAAACTTACATTCTTGCTTTTTCAAATAATGATACCAAGAGAACAACGCAAAGAAAATTGATAATAGGAGTAAATTAGAAAGTTGATTAAAATTGCCTGTTCTATCTGAATCATGAAAGTTTAATTTTGACTAGACATTCCCTTTAATCTTTGTAGTGCCCCATAGAATTCTATTTGGTGTGGGATTTACCATGGCCACTCTATCCGATCTCCAGATCCAGCACAGTTGAGGCTTTTGCTAAAGAGATAATATTTTACTTTCAACTTGTAATATGGAAGTAAAAATGTGAGCATTATAGATTGCACTCTAGAGATGTTATCCCACCATAGTGCTACCATTTTTACGCTTCACTTCTAATCTATGCGTTAGTCTTTTTAAAACAAACCAATATGTTTCCCAGCCTTTGTATGGCAATCTCATCAGACTTTACTGAACATATGAACAAACTTGTAGCATCAATTAAAAACAATTAAAATTAAATACAAAATAATTATCAGCTTTATGGGAACACCCTATGATGGATAAATGCTAGTTTCATAATACCTCTCTTTAAATGATTTATATATGAACATATATCAAACACAACACAGGATAGCAGGCACTCACTCAGATTGATACTGTTAGGTTAAATGCATACAAATGAGGGTTAGTTATAACATGTTGGTGTATGGCGTCAATGCTTTTTACCTGGACCCCTAAACTAAAGCCGTACATGCTCGCTTTCAACCAAACACAATAAAATACAAACAAGGGTGCCACTGCTGTTTGTAATATCCCTAGACATATACAAAGCACAGACGTGGACTGAACTATCAAACCACAGTGGGTATACATTGCATGTCACTTATAGTCAGGGTGCCACCTAACACTTTTAAAATGCTGGGTTTACATACAGTATCTTAGGAAGTCAAACCCCTGATGTCCTATAAGTAGAGATCACACATAAATATCAAAGTGTAAGGTACCCAGCACTCACTCAAATGCATACAGTTACATTAAAGGCATGGTAAACTTTAAATAATCAAATGCCATAAATGTAATCTTTGCCATTAAAAAAGTATATACATAGCTTTTGTGTTTCTAATCCATCTATGAAAGGGTTAAATTAGTGCATATAATAATACTTCTATTACAATGTTATGCCGACCCACATGGATGAGCTCTTTTTTTTTAATGATAATTCCAGTGAACATCCAATAAACATGTGTGTCAGTTGACAATCTTGAAGTCCAGCCTCTTTAAAGCCCATAGAAAGCCTATGTAGAGAGTGGATATGACTGTTCTATACATCACAACCCAGCCAAAAGAGGAAATGAAGGGGGCGGAGCAACAGACAATACCAATTAGGATTATAAACCTTTTAATATAAAATATATATACACTTTAAAAAAAATTATGTAGTTTTACTTGCAAACTAATATATTTTTTATTGCAACATTCTTATAGTCTGAAATTTACTATCACTTTAATAGCATTAAATGAAGAGTTAATTGTACGAGGTGCCACACCAAGGCCTCTTCTTACCTGGGTCCCTAACCTACAGCCATACTTGTTAGCTTTCAACCAAGCACTAAAAATACAAACAAAGGTGTCACAGCCATTAGCAATCATCTCTACATATACTGTATACACAGCATGGAACTTGGCTGCACTCTCAAACTGGCCCCAGGGAATTATTAGCATGTTGCATTATATAGAATATTCATTAAAATTCAATAAAGTTAATATAAATATATCAATCATTTTTAGTGCAACACTTTACAAACATAGGCTTAGATTACAAGTTTTGCGGTATGGTGCGGTATGGCTATACCGCTGCAAAATTGACGTTTGCGCACGGAATATGCAGGCCTCCCGTATTACAAGTCACAGCAGTACAGCTATACCACTAATGTTTTAGCCTTTACACAACTCTCCATTCCGCATTTTAAAAATGGCTTTTGAGTGCAGGATTTTCATAGCCCCTGTATTACAGGTCCAGCTAAAATGCTTGCGTTATAGAGTATACCGCCGCAATCCATTCCGTGATCTGAGACCAGTAGCGATGGATTTCGCAAAACTAAAATGTTACAAAGTACACTAACACCCGCCTATTAACCCCTAAACCGCCATGCCCAGCATTGCAAATACTATATAAAACCTATTAACCCCTAATCCACCGCCCACCCACATCGCCAACACTAAATAAACCTATTAACCCTTAAACCGCCAGCCCCCCACATCGCTACTACTAAACTAAAACTATTACCCCTAAACTGCCGGCCCCCTACATTGCATATTACTAAATTAAACTATTAACCCCTAAACCTAACACCTCCCTAACTTTAAATTAAAAATACAATATAACTATCTTAAACAAAATAAAAACTTACCTGTGAAATAAAAAAAAAATAGGATTAAACTATAAATAAACCTAACATAACTATTTTAAGAAAAGAAAATAAACGAAAAATAAAAAAAACTTAAATTACAAGAGTAAAAAAAACCTAACATAACGAAAAAATAATTCAAATCAGCCAATAGGATTTGCATTCAATCTTCAGTGTGCGGCGACGATCATACAAAGAGGATCCTCCAAGCTGGATGGCTCTGCAGTCGCCAGTCCTGTTCTCCGGTCACCTCTGCTCCTTTTTTTTAAATTAGGACTTTTTTATTTTAATGGGCAAAAAAGAGCTGAATGCCCATACAAATGCCACTTTAGGGGCAATGGGTAGCTTAGGTTTTTTTATTTTGGGGGGTTGGTTGGGTGGGGGGGGTTTACTTTTAGGGGGGACTTTGTAATTATTTTAGGTAAAAATGCTGTTTAACTTAGGGCAATGCCCTACAAAAGGCTCTTTTAAGGGCTATTGGTAGTTTATTGATAGGATAGGGGGTGTTTTTATTTTGGGCTGGCTTTTTTGGTTTTATAGGGCTATTAGATTAGGTTTAATTTTTATTATTTTGGATAATTTTGTTTTTTATTTTTTGTAATCTTAGATTTTGTTTATTTTTCGTAATGTTGGTGTGTTTTTTTTACTAATGTTAGATTTATTTTTTTTCATAGTGTTAGGTTTTTTTTAATCTTGTAATTTAGGTTTTTTTATTTTTTGCTTCTTTTCTTTTCTTAAAATAGTTATGTTAGGTTTATTTAATCTTAGTTTTTTTTATTTTACAGGTAAGTTTTTACTTATTTTAAGATAGTTACTGTATATTGTAAATGTTATTTAAAGTTAGGGGGTGTAAGGTTTAGGGGTTAATAGATTCATTTTGTGATAGGGGTTAATATGTTTAGTTTAGTATTAGCGATGTGGGGGGGAGGCGGTGGATTAGGGGTTATTAGGTTTATTATAGTAGTTGCGATGTGGGGGGCCGGAGGTTTAAGGTTTAATGGGTTTATTTAGTGTTGGCGATGTGGGTGGGCGGCGGATTAGGGGTTAATAGGTGTAATATAGTATTTTCAATGCTGGGGCATGGCGGTTTAGGGGTTAATAGGCAGTTTATGAGTGTACTTTGTAACATTTTAGCTATGAGTTTTGTGAAACATTTTTGTTTTACAAAATCCATAACTACTGGTCTCAGATCGCGGAATGGATCATGGCAGTATAAGCTATAATGCAAACATTTTAGCCGGACCGCACAACCTGTAATGCAGGCGCTATGAAAATCCTGCACTCATAAGCCATTTTTTGAGTGTAGAATTGAGAGTTGCATAAAGGCTAAAACGCTTGCGGTAATGCTGTACCACAGCGACTTTTAAAACAGGAGACCTGCATATTCCGCGCGCAAAGGTACATTTCTTTCATGTAATTAGCAAGAGTCCATGAGCTAGTGACGTATGGGATATACATTCCTACCAGGAGGGGCAAAGTTTCCCAAACCTCAAAATGCCTACAAATACACCCCTCACCACACCCACAATTCAGTTTTACAAACTTTGCCTCCTATGGAGGTGGTGAAGTAAGTTTGTGCTAGATTCTTCGTTGATATGCGCTTCGCAGCAGGCTGGAGCCCGGTTTTCCTCTCAGTGTGCAGTGAATGTCAGAGGGATGTGAAGAGAGTATTGCCTGTTTGAATACCATGGTCTCCTTCTACGGGGTCTATTTCATAGGTTCTCTGTTATCGGTCGTAGAGATTTCTTCTCCTACCTCCCTTTTCAGATCGACGATATACTCTTATATACCATTACCTCTACTGATTCTCGTTTCAGTACTGGTTTGGCTATCTACTATATGTAGATGAGTGTCCTGGGGTAAGTAAATCTTATTTTTTGTGACACTCTAAGCTATGGTTGGGCACTTTATATGTAAAGTTCTAAATATATGTCTTTAAACCTATATTTGCCATGATTCAGGATAATCAGTATTCCTTTATAATTCAGACTGTCAGTTTCATTATTTGGGATAATACATTTTAATTCAATTTATTTTTCATTACCATGAAAATTTTCAATTGACCATTTTCCCTGCGTGCTGTTAGGCTCGCAGGGGCAGAAAATGTTTCTTTTTATTCCGTCATTCTTGGCGCAGACTTTTTTGGCGCAAAAAATGTTGTCATTTCCGGCGCCGTAGTTGACGCCGGAAGTTGTATTCTGTAAACGTCATTTTTTGACGCATGTGTATTCAGACATTTTTTTCCCGCCAAAAAATGTGGGCGTCGGTTTCGGCGTCAGAGGATGTGGCGTCATACTTGGCGCCAAAGAATATGGGCGTTGTATTTAGCGCCAATAATGTGGGCGTCATTTTTGGCGCCAAAAAATGTGGTTATTTAAATCTCACTTTTTTATTGCTTCTGGTTTTTAGAAGCTTATTATTTTGCATTTCTTTTCCCATTCCTGAAACGGTCATTTAAGGAATTTGATAATTTTGCTTTAAATATTGTTTTTTTCTATTACATATTGCAAGATTTCACTGTTCCTGTTTCAAAATCGTTCTAAGGGATTCCTTTTGACTGAAGTTCAGTCCTACCAAAGTATTAGTGGTGAGTTTACACTAAGCGCCAATAGCCAGAGACCCTTTGCTCTAATCAGTTGACCCCTAGCGGTCAACACGATATGGATAATCAGATGAGAGGTAATCAAAGCGCCAAAAACCAAATGGCCGGGTCTGAGTCTGAGAGTCTTGAGAAAGGTCAGTGTATGACCGAAACGCGTCGACTGGTAAGTGACACTCTGGTAGGATTATTTTGTTTAAAACCATCTGCACTATTATTGTTTTTTGTTGTTGGCAGAAAAGAATAGAATATTGCTGAAAATCACACTGACCGCTTGGGTCAGCACCTAGAAGACAGATTGCACCCCACACTGGCAAGGAGAACACTGGGAGATAACTTTCTACACTCCATCGGGAAAAAAACAAGTACACACTTTCATCCTAAACTGACATTTTTATGGATACGTAATTGTTTACATTATATCAGGATTATTTTTTGCATATATTTTTATTTTTCATTTTTGTATTTTTTATTCATTGTGTTCACATCAACACTGATTTCGATCACCGGACTGTGATTCTTTGTTTTTCACCGATTATTGAGTATAAGTTTGTGCACACAGCATTGAATATTGTTTGTTCACATTGTTCTCTGAATATCCTTTGTTTTTTCACATTTGTATATCAACACATTTTTAAAGGGATTTTTTAAAGGAATTATTTGAACACATAACTTTTTTAGACACATCTTATATATCATCAGCCCCATTGGGCACTCTTCACTCATATTAAGGAATTAGAAAATACACGTTAAAAACTATCACATGATGCTAGACATTTAGTCAACATTAGACAGACCACAATAGCAAGAGTGTCTCTCTAATTAAATCGTCCACTTATACACAGGCTACATTACACCGCTAGCAATTACAAATTGCTAAAGGAATAAATTGTTTTTATTATTATAAGTTTTAATTTGTGATTTTAACTCATTGTAAAATCTTGGATCCTTGATTATTCATTTATTTTGTATTAAGGTTTAACGTAATGTTAACTTTTATATGTGCAAATAAACATACATAATTTTATCTATCCCAGACCCGGCCATTTGGTTTTTGGCGCTTTGATTACCTCTCATCTGATCAGTCCTACCAAAGCTAAGTTCATTTATTTTAAAATGTTATGAATGTTTTTCTTTAGCTATGGTTTGTAATAAGTTATCATGATAAACTTTTACATGCAGAATCCGTTAGTATTTATGCTTTATATATTTGCTATTCTTTTTACATCTTATGTACAAGAATTACTTAGAAGATTTATAAGAATATTTTTCTGATTCTATTTTAAAGGCTTTGTCTGACATTGTGCCTTCTAATAAAAAATTTTAGGTCTTTTTCAAACTTCTTTTTTAATTATTGAAGTTTCAAATGACCAACTACATAATGATTTATCCCTCTCTGATGATGTTTTTTCTCATTTCAGAATTTTCTTCATCAGATATTGACGCTATCAAATCCACTTTTTTATTTTTTAAGTACATTTGTTCTTTGTTGAAAAGGTGTTGATTATTTTGGATATTAAGGTAATTAGTTCTTTCAAGACTAAATAACATTTTATTTCTGCTTATTTATTCTTCTGTATTTTCAGAGGTTTTTTTCCAGTTCCTCATACTAGGGAATGGAATAGGCTGGGAATTTTCTATTATTCCTTCTTTAAAGGTTTTAAATTATATTCTTTGCCGGCAGTTCATTTCAATTTTGATGGTTCTCCAATTTAATGGGGCTATCTCTACTCCTGCTAATTATGCTATTGTTTCTATAGCAAAATAGTATTTATTTTTCCTTTAGATGGTTGTATCTTATTTAAGGAAAATTATTTTTCAGGTTTTTTTTCTTGGACCTGTGATTCATTTGAATGATGTTGCAATTGCTTCATTTTTTCTGTTTACTTTAAAATCAAGTATCAGATTATGTTTTATTTAGCATTGTTAAGGGACAAAGTCTACTGCTCATTTGAGGTTCAGACTGGATGCTGTTGCATTTGTCTTGTTGTCTTGCATTTGTTTATGCAAGTCTGGTGTGTTGACTGGTCCTTTAACTGGATTAACATGCTAATAATTTCATTTGTATCTTCATTTTATTGAATATTTTCACAAATGAGGTTTAATTTATGTCTTTAGCTGTTTTTAGCTAGAAGAATTTTGTGATTTCTAAAAAATCCTTATTTATTTTTTTCCAAGATAATCAATTATTTGGTTCATTTTTGGATTCAATTCTTAACTGTTACTCTGGGCTTCAAGATTGAGTTCTAAGACTAAAACTTTAAGCTTATTTTAGTTTGGTTGTTCTTACTAAGGAACAAAATTCTAATTTCTTATCCAAGTAACATGTTTTTAATTGGAAGTTTTTTGGTTCTATTCGGTCCAAATTTCTTAGATTTTGGTACAGAATAAAATTTAGAGTTAAACCGTCTATGAGAAGTCTATTTCTCTCTATTATATTCCAGCTATTCCAGTAAGGCTAACATTTTCCTATATATTTTGGGTAATGTTGAAGTGTGGCTGATCACCTGTTGGGGCTCAAGCGCTGCTCAGATCTGGAATCTTCTGGGGTATTTATTCCAGTTCCATTTTTAGGAACTGGGTTTTGGGGTTTTTATTCAAAACTATTCATTGTTCCAAAGATAGAAAATCTTTTTATTACGTACCATCTTTTAGATTGGTATTTATATGGTCTATTCTGCCTTTTTTTGGTCAGTGATAGCATTATTTGTTTTCATTAGATACAATAGATGCATATCTTCATCTTCTGTTTTCATTCAGATTATTTTTATTTTCTGAGACTACGGAATCTCATATGATTCAACTTTGTTTTTTCAAGACATGGTTAGAGGATCTTTTTATCAAAAGCTCTTGATTCCTCACACAAGGGTCACCTTTTTTAGGTTTCCAGATAGATTGTGTCACTGTCTTTGTCTCTAACAGACAAGTGACTTTTTTATTGGGTTCCGTCTGTCGGTACCTTCAGTTTCTATTATTTCCTTCAGTTGCTATATATGCATGGAAATTTAGGTCTTATGGCTGCAGCATTGGATTCAATTCCCTTTGTTCATTTTCATAGAAAACCTTTCCAGTTTTTTATGTTGAATAAGGGTGCAGGGATTCTAGGATTTCACTTTTTAAATCTTCAAATTCTATGTTTATCTATCTTTGATTCGGTGGTTAAGATCACCATCATTTAGTTCTACAGGTCTCCTTGATTCTTTCAACCTGGACCATGATCTCTACAGATGCGAATCTTTTAGGTTGGGAGGCTGTCTGAGGTTCTCTGTCAGCACAAGGGGTTTGGAAATCTCAGGAGGCGAGATTACCATTTTCAGTTTTGGAACTCTGTGCATTCCCAGAGTTCTTCAGTTGGTTTCTTTTGAAGAAGAGACGTTTATTGTTTTTTTCAGACATTATCACATCTGTGGTGTATGTCAATCATCAGGGTGGGACTATCAGTCCTTAGACTGTGACAAAGTATCTCGGATATTTGCTTGGGCTAAATCCAGCTCCTATCTAAATTCTGTGGTCCTTTTCCCAGGTATAGACATTTGGGAAGCGGATTATCTCTGTTAATAAAGCTTTACATCCGGTAGAATGGTCTCTTTACCCAGATATGTTTTTCAATTTTTCAGATGTGAGGGCTTCCAGAAATAGATCTGTTGGCCTCTCGTCTTAACAAGGGACTTCCCAGGGCCTATTTCAGGTCCGGGGATACTCTGGCGAAAGTAGCGTATGCATTGACACTTCCTTGGAATTATCATTCTGCCTATATCTTCCACCTCTAGTTCTTCCAAAATTCTAATGGAGCGTTCGTTTGTATACTGGTGGTTCCAGCATGGCTTCTCAGGTTTTGGTATGCGGATCTCATTCTGATGGCCAGTTGCCAACCTTGGACACTTCCGTTAAGACCAGACCTTCTATCTCAAGGCCCATTTTTTCTATCAGGATCTCAAATCATTCAATTTGAAGGTATGGAGATTGAACGTTTGATACTTAGTCATAGAGGTTTCTCTGACTCAGTGATTAATACTATGTTACAGGTTTGTAAATCTGTCTCTAGAAAGATTTATTATCGAGTTTGGAAGACTTACATTTCTTGGTGTTCTTCTCATAAATTCTTTTGGCATTCTTTTACAATTCCTAGAATTTTACATTTTTTCAGGTTGGTTTAGATAAGGTTTTGTCTGCAAGTTCTTTGAAAGGACAAATCTCTACTCTTTCTGTTTTTTTTCACAGAAAGATTGCTATTCATTCTGATATTCATTGTTTTGTACAGGCTTTTGGTTTGTATCAAGCCTGTCATTAAGTCGATATCTCCTCCTTGGAGTCTCAATTTGGTACTGAGGGCTTTACAGGCTCCTCCGTTTGAACCTTTGCGTTTCTGAGTTTTCTGCTCTTTCTTGTGGATCTCCTTTTCTGATTTTTCATCAGGGTAAGGCAGTGTTCCTTCCTGTTATTCATTATTTTCTTCAGGCTTTGGTTCTTATCAAACCTGTCATTAAGCCAATTTCTCCTCCTTGGAGTTTTAATTTGGTTCTAAAGGCTTTACAGGCTCTTCTATTTGAGCATATGTTTTCTCTAGACATTATTTACTTTCATGGAAAGTATTGTTCTTTTTAGACATCTCTTCAGCTAGAACAATTTTTGAATTATCTGTTCTTTCTTGTGAGTCTCCTTTCTCTGATTTTTTCATCAGGATAAGGTGGTTTTTGCTATCCTCATTTCAATTCTATCCTCATTTTCTATCAACATTAGGGAGGAATTATTGTCTTTTCCTAAGACTTCTTTGGTAAGATTCTTACATTCTTTGGATATGGTAAGAGTTTTGAAATCTTATGTTGAAGCTATTCAGATTTCAGATAGTCTTCTAGTCTATTTGTTATCTTTTCTGGTGTTAGGAAGGTCAAAAGGCTTCTGCCATTTATTTGGCATCTTGCTTAAACTTTTGATTCATCATGCTTATTTGGAGTCGGGTGGATTCCCGGCTCGGAGAATTACGGCTCATTCTACTAGGTCAGTTTCTACTTCCTGGGCTTTTTAAGAATGAAGCTTCTGTTGATCAGATTTGCAAAGCAATGACTTGGTCTTCTTTGCACACTTTTACTAGATTCTACCATTTTTGATGTTTTCTCTTCTTTAGAAGCAGTTTTGGTAGAATGGTACTCCAGGCAGCTGTTTCAGTTTGATTCTTCTGCTTATAATTTCAGTTTTTTTCATTATAAAAATTGAAACTTTTTTGATTTGGGTAGTGGATTAATTTTTCAGCGGAATTGGCTGTCTTTATTTTATCCCTCCCTCTCTAGTGACTCTTGCGTGGAAGTTCCACATCTTGGGTATTTATTATCCCATTTGTCACTAGCTCATGAACTCTTGCTAATTACATGAAAGAAAACATAATTTATGTAAGAACTTACCTGATAAATTCATTTCTTTCATATTAGCAAGAGTCCATGAGGCCCACCCTTTTTGTGGTGGTTATGATTTTTTTGTATAAAGCACAATTATTCCAATTCCTTATTTGATGCTTTCACTCCTTTCTTATCACCCCACTTCTTGGCTATTCGTTAAACTGAATTGTGGGTGTGGTGAGGGGTGTATTTATAGGCATTTTGAGGTTTGGGAAACTTTGCCCCTCCTGGTAGGAATGTATATCCCATACGTCACTAGCTCATGGACTCTTGCTTATATGAAAGAAATGAATTTATCAGGTAATTTCTTACATAAATTATGTTTTTTCAGCGGTATAGCCGTACCGCACCATACCGCAAAACTTGTAATCTAAGTCAAATTCCTTAAATATTGGAGATTACATTACCAAATCTACATTACTTATGCCACAGGACCTTTCCTCTAATAAAGTGGAATCCGGCCCTGCTGAATTGGAATATTGAAATAATCAGATCTGTGGAAATGGTGTACAGTTTAAATTTGGGCACTTCTAGGTAATGATTTAATAACTATTTCATATTAAAAAAAAGGATTTAACCTTTTAAAAAAATATGTGGTCATACTGTTCTAAACTTATTTTCCTCACAAATTCCTTATTGCTTTGACTTTGATCGGATTTACAATATTTTAAATTTACATTTTGAAATGAATATTCTCCCCTTCATGGGTCTTTTTAAATAAGAAAATATATATGACCTCTTTCTAAACAAATCTTCTTCTCACCAATTTACCCTATTTCAGAACCTCTGTATTTTTGGACAGGACCAGAAACAGAGGTTTAAATATACTTTAAAATAATTACACCTAGAACAGTTTCCACCATTAGATTTCTTTAAAATAATAATGCTAAAATGTTTTACTTATATATCTTACCACTAGAGGGCAGCATTATTATTATTTTTTTACAGATATTCATAGCTATATATGCATTTATATCTATAAATGATGGTAAATATTGTCTATGATGTCACTGGTCTTTACTTTTCTTTGTGTGTGTAAAATCAGGAAATTATAGTTTTGAAGAAAATGTTCAATGAAACTTGAAAATTATTCAGCAATGGGATGAAGGGTAGAAAACCTCAAGTAGAAGTGTACATCCATCTTCAAACTAATGTGAAAAAATTAAAAAATTTTCTATATTTGGTGGGTATGGCTTTCCTGCACACAAGAAAGGCTTCAAAAGTAAAAATTCACACTATTCAATAATTCTTTAGGGCTAGATTACAAGTGGAGCGCTAACAGTTATGCTCAAACCAAAAGGGATTTATCATCGGTGTTTGCATGCATCAGGTTTAGCGCTCGTATTACAAATTGAAAGTAAACACGATTGCTTGAGTGCAAAAAAATTAAACACGCTACTTCAAAGCTATGGTTAACTGTATCGCAAAACAGAAAAGTGTCACAAAACATCAAAAATACATTACAAAGTACACTTACACCCATAATAACACCATCTAATAAAATTCAAAAACAATATTGCAGAAAAAAAAGTTATAAAGGTTTAAAGATATAAGGTCTCAGGAGTTAGAAGAAAAAAAAGGCTGGCAAAGAGCTTTAACATAGAGAAACATGCATATACATGTCTAAATATGTCTGTGTGTGTATATATATATATATATATATATATATATATATATATATATATATATACAGTATCTCACAAACGTCAGTACACCCCTCACATTTTTGTAAATATTTTATTATATATTTTCATGTGACAACACTGAAGAAATGACACTAAGCTACAATGTAAAGTAGTGAGTGTACAGCCTGTATAACAGTGTAAATTTGCTGTCCCCTCAAAATAACTCAACACACAGCCATTAATGTCTAAACCATTGGCAACAAAAGTGAGTACACCCCTATTTGGAAATGTCAAAAATGGACCCAATTAGCCATTTTCCCTCCCCGGTGTCATGTGACTCGTTAGTGTTACAAGGTCTCATGTGTGAATACGGAGCAGGTGTGTTAAATTTGGTGTTATCGTTCTCACACTCTCTCATACTGGTCACTGGAAGTTCAACACGGCACCTCATGGTAAATAAACTCTGAGGATCTGAAAAAAAGAATTGGTGCTCTATATAAAGATGGCCTAGGCTATAAGAAGATTGCCAAGACCCTGAAACTGAGCTGCAGTACAATGGCAAGACCATACAGCGGATTTCACAGGACAGGTTCCGCTCAGAACAGGCCTTGCCATGGTTGACCAAAGAAGTTGAGTGCACATGCTCAGCTTCATATCCAGAGGTTATCTTTGGGAAATAGACTTATGAGTGCTGCCAGCATTGCTGCAGAGGTTGAAGGGGTGGGGGGTCAGCCTGTCAGTGCTCACACCATACACTGCATCAAATTGGTCTGCATGGCTGTCGTCCCAGAAGGAAGCCTCTTCTAAAGATGATGCACAAGAAAGCCCGCAAACAGTTTGCTGAAGACAAGCAGACTAAGGACATGGATTACTGCAACCATGTCCTATGGTCCAATGAGACCAAGACAAACTTATTTGGTTCAGATTGTGTAAAGCATGTGTGGCGGCAGCCAGGTGAGGAGTACAATGACAAGTGTGTCTTGCCTACAGTCAAGGGTGGTGGTGGGAGTGTCATGGTCTAGTGCTGCCGGCACTGGGAAGCTACAGTTCATTGAGGGAACCATGAATTCCAACATTTCTTGTGACATACTGAAGCAGAGCATGATCCCCTCCCTTGAAGAGACTGGGCCACAGGGCAGTATTCCAGCATGATACCGACCCCAAACACAACTCCAAGATGACCACTGTCTTGCTAAAGAAGCTGATGGTAAAGGTGATGGACTGGCCAAGCATGTCTCCAGACCTAAACCCTATTGAGCATCTGTGGGGCATCTTCAAATGGAAGGTGGGGGAACGCAAGGTCTCTAACATCCACCAGCTCTGTGATGTCGTCATGGAGGAGTGGAAGAGAACTCCAGTGGCAACCTGTGAAGCTCTGGTGAACTCCATGCCCAAAAGGGTTAAAGCAGTGCTTGAAAATAATGGAGGCCACACAAAATATTGACACTTTGGGCCCAATTTGGACATTTCCACTTAGGGGTGTACTCACTTTTGTTGCCAACAATTTAGACATTAATGGCTGTGTGTTGAATTATTTTGAGAGGACAGCAAATTTACACTGTTATACAGGCTGTACACTCACTGCTTTACATTGTAGCAAAGTGTCATTTCTTCAGTGTTGTCACATATAAAGATATAATAAAATATTTACAAAAATGTGAGGGGTGTACTCACTTTTGTGAGATACTGTGTGTATATATATATATATATATATATATATATATATATATATATATATATATATATATATATATATATATAGAAAGTGAAAATTGTAGAAAGCACTCACTGGACTGTAGACAGCAGTTTAAATCAAAAGTTTATTGTGACGTTTCGGGACCAACAGCGTCCTATATATATATAATTGTATGTGTATGTGTACATATGTATTTACATGTGTATATATGTATTTAAAGACATATATACACATATAAACATGTAAACGTGTATGAAAATATATATATATAAACACATATATAAAAGTGCATTGGCGCCCTTTGCAGTTAAGTAGATAAAAACATGTAAAACATATTTATACAATATTCATATTTAATAAAGTGTTAAACTGTGTATGTACTGTAAATATTAAACATTCCAATGGTCTTCACATATGGGAATATGTTTTAAGTATTTGTATATAGATATTCCTATATATACAGCCATGGCCAAAATTATTCGCACCCCTGCATTTCTGTCAGATAATGCACCACTTTGCCCAGAAAATTATTGCAATTACAAATGTTTAGGCATTTTCTTCGTTATTTATTTTTTTGTTTGTATTGGTATGACACAAAAAAGTGGAGAGAAAAAGGCCAAATCTGACACATTCCACGAAAAACTAAAAAAAATGGACACAACTAAATTATTGGCACCCTCAATTTAATATTTGGTAGCACATACCTTGGAAAAAATAACTGAAATTAATTGCTTCCTGTAACCATCAATGAGTTTCTTACACCTCTATACTGGGATTTTGGAACACTCTTCTTTCGCCAACTGGTCCAGGTCTCTCAGATTGGAAGGGTTCCTTTTCCCAACTACCGTTTTGAGATCTCTCTACAAGTGCTCTATGGGATTGAGATCTGGACTCATTGCTGGCCAGTTCAGTACTCTCCAGTGCTTTGTCTTAAACCATTTCTGGGTGCTTTTTGATGTGTGCTTTGGGTCATTGTCCTGCTGTAAGACTCATGACCTCTGACGGAGACCCAACTTTCTGACACTGGGCTCTACATTGCACCACAGAATCCTTTGGTAGTCTTCAGATTTCATAATGTCATGCACACAGTCAAGACTTCCAGTGCCTAAAGCAGCAAAGCAAAACATCAGTGAACCTCCACCTTGTTTGACTGTAGGGACTGTATTGTTTTCTTCAAAAGCCTCATTTCTTTTTCTGAAAACAGTAGAATGATGGGCTTTACCAAAAAGCTGTAATTTTGTTTTGTCTGTCCATAGCACATTCTCCCAAAAGGATTTTGGCTTCCTCAGGTAGGTTTTGGCAAACTCCAATCTGGCTTTTTTATGTTTCTGTGTCAGCAGTGGGGTCCTCCTGGGTCTCCTACCATAGCGTCCCTTTTCATTCAGATGGCGATGTATAGTGCAAGCTGACACATTTGTACCATGTGCCTGAAGGTCAGCTTGAATTTGTCTGGAAGTTGATCTAGATTCTTTATCCACCATTCAAACAATTCTATATTGCAATCTTTGATCAATTTTCCTCTTTCGACCACGTCCAGGGAGATTAACTACAGTGCCATGGGCTGTAAACTTCTTGACAATGTTGCGCACAGTGGACACAGGAACATTAAGATCTCTGGATATGGACTTCTAACCTTGAGATTGTCCCGGCTTTTCCACAGTTTTTGTTCTCAAATCTTCAGACAATTATTTGCTGCTCTTTCTCTTCTCCATGCTCAGTGTGGCAAACAGAGACACACAACAGAAAGGTTGAGTACATTTGTCACCATTTTAACTGGTTGCCGTGTGATTTCTATATTGCCAGCACCTGTTAATTGATACAGGTGAGTTTAATTACAAATTACAGGAGCATCACAAACTTAGAATGCAATTATTGCTTACAATTTTGAGAAGGTGCCAATAATTTTGTCCAGTCCATTTTTGGAGTTTTGCGTGAAATGTGTCAGATTTGCCTTTTTTGTATCATGCCAATACAAACAAAAGAAATAAACATGAGGATGCTTAAATATTTATAATTGCAACAATTTTCCGGGTGAAGTGGTGCATTAGCTGACAGAAATGCAGGGGTGCCAATATTACTGTATCTGTATATATCTATACCTATATATAATATATAATTAAAATATGTAGAAATATGTTTTTATGAATAAATAGAACATATTCATGTCGGGTTACCGCACGTGAGAAGATGAGATTGGGTTTGTGTGCGAGTAGGGTTTTTTGCTCCATTGACTTCTATGGTGAAATACATTATTGCGAAAACAGTTTACTTTCAACTTGTAATACGAGTGCAACCCTACTCCCACAAAAAGCTTACTTCTAGTGCAGTTAATGCTCAAGTGGTAGTGTTAAATAATGCTCCACTTGTAATATTTCATGATACAGATACAGCATGTGATTTTAAACAACTTTCTAATTTACTTCTATTATAATTTTTCATTCTCTTGGTGTCTTTTGTTAAAAAGCAGGGGCATATGCTTAGGAGCCGGCTGATATCTGGATCACTATATGGCAGCAGTTTTGCAAGAATATTTTCCATTTGCAAGACCACTAGATGGCAGCACTACTTCCTCCCATGTAGTGCTCCAGATGCCTACCTAGGTATCTCTTTAGCACAGAATACCGTGGGAACAAAGCAAATTTGATAATAGAAGTAAATTGGAAACATTTTTTAAATGGTGTGCTCTGTCTGAATCACAAAAGAAAATTAGTTTTATATCCCTTTAACAGTTGATTGATTACTGTGTCAGCCAATATGTATGTAAGCTTCAGTTTTGTTCTCCACAAGTCCTGCCCCCATAAAAAAAATAGCTGCTGCTGGCTTGTGGCAGTAGCACTAGCAACTACTTAAAACGTATTTAAGTTTAAACTGTTGCTCTTCTACTGGCCTGAAGATGCTCTCCTTATTAGATAATGGACAAATGATTTTCGGTAACAAACAAATTCCAGAATGACGACCTTAATGAATACCAGATGAAATGAAAGACTCTAATTGTGTTATTTAGACCCATGCCCAGTCAAGCTAAGCTTAGTTAGAACCCTAGTTATTAACATTTATTATCGCAAAGATTAACAATCTGACTGGATAACTCCTCATACACACACTAATGCTGCTTTTCTGTGCTAAAGCAGTTTTCAGTTTGTTGCCCCTCACTGTATTAACACATAAAGGCCTAAGTTAAAAGTGAAGTGCAAACATATTAGCGTTATTGTACGGTAACATTGCTTGAGTACAATCAAAAGTGCCTCTACTAAGTCCAAAGTTATTTTTTAAAGCTCAGATGTCTTGTATGTGCTAACAGCTGCATGTCGGATACTGTGTGTGCGCTAAATCCCTCACATAATAGACCTATATGGGGGTGCACACTAAAATTCATGTCAGATAGCTCTCTAGCGCTAAGCTGATGGCTGGGAAGTAGGGGACATTTCAATTTTAAAAAGATTATTTTTTTACATATTCTACCATTAGCAAAAATGCATCTATTAATAGTTATTACTGTTTTTTTAGTGGCATACGCACATATGCTGCGAGGGCCCCTGTACCAATATACAAGCTCAGAGAGTTGTGGTGGTGTGTATTGTGTCTGTCATACACACTAGGGCTGACTCGCTGAGGTGTGCTGTTTGAATACTGGTGCACAGATCCTAACAGCATATGTGCATATGCCACTGCAAAACAGTAATCATTTTTATTAGAAGTATGTTTGCTAATGCAAGTATATCAGAAAAATATTTAAAATTGAAATGCACCCATGCACATTTTAATTCTGACCTTTCTATCCTTTAAAAAGCACTACATTTTACAGTGTTTTTTTGCATTGCAC
The DNA here is from genome assembly GCF_027579735.1 of Bombina bombina. NCBI lineage: Eukaryota > Metazoa > Chordata > Amphibia > Anura > Bombinatoridae > Bombina > Bombina bombina. The sequence goes on from NC_069500.1 coordinate 480,191,613, forward strand.
TCTGTGATGCTTTGCTTAAAATATTTAACCATCCACTGCATTATTCTTTGCATGGGACCCTGCTCTATTGATTGCACTCCACTTGTAATCACTTGTAATCATTTTTTTCCGAAGAACAATAATTTTTTAGAAAATAACTTTAGGTTAGAAGTGAAAAACCACTCTGACACTTGCAGGGGTGAGCTGTGAGATGTCTCCCATAGAAAGTAATAGAGCTGACTAAAAAATTAAACTTTGCTGGGGAGAATGAAGTTAGCAGAGGGAACACTTTTAAAATTAAATGCTGCAGCCAATACAAATCAGATAACTCTGTATAACATCTTACAATTGCCTCTATTATCATATTATGTGTTTTTATATGAGGGTAATAAATGTTTTGAGCATCGTGACACAATCTTGCCACCTTTTAAACCTCAATCACAATATACCATAAGCAGCGTTTTCGCCTCTTTTTTTTGGGATGAAAGAGCTACTTTTCTATACTGTTCGACCACAACAGAGTGTTTTTGGCTGGACTATAACACTAGTATCTAAATGAAACAGGTATCATTGCTATAAGACATTGTGTCAGAAACTCCTTGGTTAGCTGCTACTATTTACAGACAGCAAACAGCAAGCTGTCACTAAATAATAGCGGCACAAGTTTGTTATGGTCCCTAAAATGAAGACACTACACAAAACAATATCACTTCTTTTTTCTACATTTTAGAAAATTGCATAGGATCTCAACAAAACTTTTGGTTGGATAGAATGTAGGTACTGATCCCCATTTCAAGGTATAGAGGGAGTTTTCATGCCACAAATGCATTTTAAAAGCATTAGATAAATTAATTATTGCGGGGCTTTTTAAATGTTTTGGAATTGATTTGTTTTGAAAATCCCATGGAAATTTATCAAGCAAGGGCAGACAAGGGTGTAAATGTTCGCCTCTGTCCACCCAGCTCTCCTCTGGCGGGCAGCAATCTGCTGCCAGAATTTAACATTGCACACGAGCGTTATTTTGCACTTGCGTGCAATCCCACCCCCTGCCTGTGCACAACCAATCACACGCGGACAAGAGCTGTCAATCTCCGCAGTCGGACAAGACCAGGGAGATTGAAATTCTCCACTTCAGAGGTGGAAAAGAGGGTTGGAAAGCAGCGGTCTGATGACCACTGCTTGATAAATCGTGACTGCAGGTTATTTTGTGAGAACCTGCAGTCATAAATTAAACCATATGTCTGGAGTTGGTGATTTCAAGTTCTATGCTCTTCATCAACAGATTAAGACAAGCTCAATAATATAAGTTCAAAATACGTCTGGTGACATTCAACAAATACAGCCATCAATTGCTATTAAGGCTGTTTTTACAAGGAGAGTCAATTAAATATAATTATTAAATTCTAGGCACTTTCTGTTAAATATTGGTATTAAATTAAAATACCATAATAATGTATTTAAAATACAATAATAATATTACATTTAAAAATGCATAATATTAAGTTAAAAAATAATACACAACTTTGGTTTGACTTAAAAAAGAGACTTTATTTAACCAACCACATCTGACTTTTTAACCAACTTGTTTTAAAATGTTGGAAAGAAGTTATAGTGTTGAGATTAGACCTTTCAGCGAATCAGTGCCAAAAGAAGAGTTATTTTAATGTTAGTGAAAAATGAGTATGTTCATGATTCTATAAAAAAATGATTTTAAAAATGATGATATTAAGCTTAACTATCTTTATTCACACATATGCATGATTAAATATTAAACATAATTAAATATTTTATATAAAAAAAAACTTTTATCAAAGCCAGGGGCGTATTTAGGTTTTGTGCTGCCCTAGGCACTCAAAATTCTGCTGCCCCCCACCCCACCCCAGGTTTAAGACCTTTTTTTTAGACATTATATTTTTGGGGCAGGGTGTAAAAATTTTAAAAAATAATGTCTTTTTAAGTAGATGTTCACCAGGGCTTGCATTCACTCTGGTCACACACACACACACACACACACACACACATATATATATATATATATATATATATATATATATATATATATATATATATAGACACTATTTTGCAAGTCAGATGATTAAAGTGTTTATATCAGAAAAAAATATCCTTCACTGTATGATAGTTTGTCAGTAGGTAGTTGTTTAACCTTAAACATCTTCTTTGGTGATTGACAGTTATTTAAGCAAAATATCTGCTTGGATAAATATGTAATGAATATACAAACTGACCTTTAAAAGTACTTAAAAAATACAACAGTAATTATGATAGGTTTAGGAATTGTATCGTAGGGGATAAAGTCAAATGATACAATCATAATAAAGTATATACTTGTATTGTTTCTGAATGTATTAAATGCATACAACATATTTTTAGTTGTGTTTTAAGTCACATGGTTGTATAGATTCAGCAATAAATACTAATTCTTTGCATGTATGACAGATAGACAAACAGTAAATGTGCAAGTATTTAGTGACTAATCCGTTTAAGTATTTTAATACCTAATGAAGATGTATTGAAGGGAGAAAGGCATATGCTGTTTCACAGTGGTCACGGTGTAGTGCACACTGCACTGTGTAGTCTGTGTGAGTCTCAATCACGCGGTGGAGCCAGGAAGAATACCGCATTCCCTCTCAGTCCAGGCCAGGCTGCGCAAGTGAGCTCCGCCTCCACTGTCACCACGTCATGCGCACCCACATACAATCCCATAGGATAGCAATAGCCGGGCCCTGGTTGATTTAGCCACCCGGCCCTGAGTTCAGTAGAGTGGCCCTAGGGACTCAAAATTCTGCTGCCCCTTAAAAATCTGCTGCCCTAGGCACCGGCCTCGTTGGCCTATGCCTTAATACGCCCCTGATCAAAGCTATTTAAGTTGAAACAGTAACGAGTTTGTACTTAAATGATAGGCAGTTTCTCATTGGCTGAAAAGAACTGTTTCAGCAGTGTTATTATTTATATGAGCCAAGCCTCTAGAATAAAAAAATTGAAGCACACAACATACATTTTAAAAATGAAATACAGTTTAAAAGTAACATATTTAAGAGGAAACTCAGACAAATATTGACTTTCGTGCTTTATTAAAAGGACAGAAAAGCCCAAATTAAACTTTTTGTGATTCAAATTGATTATGCAATTTTAAACAACTTTCCAATTTACTTCCATTATCAAATTTGCTTTGTTCACTTAGTATCCTTTGATGAAGATTAAATCTAGGTAAGCTGTTAGGACCTCAGGAAAGTACACGTGTCTTTAGCAGCCTATGTCAGCAGTCTATGCAACTATGTATAAACAATGTTGCAAACCCTGCTGCCAGATGGTTAAAGACATGCAACTTACCTAGGATTATGCTTTAAAGAAAGGTTACAAAGAGAACTAAGCAAAATTGATAATAGAAGTAAATTGGAAAGTTATTTAAAAGTTCATGATCAATCCAATCCATTTAAGTTTAATTTTGATTTTACTGCCTTTAAAAGGGACATGAAACCCAACCTTTTTCTTTCAAGATTAAGACATGGTAATCAGGACCGTCTTTAACACAGGGCAAAAGGGGCAGCTGCCCTGGGCCCAGTCTCTGTTGAGGGGCCCAAGAGTCCTAAAAAATTTTTTTTTTTTTTTTTTTTATGGTGCATACCAGACTGCTGATGTGACATGGGGAACACACACATTCAGTCCTAATACTGTCACAGTTCAAAGTACTCTGCTTATATTTTTTTTAAAAACTGTGCCAGACCGTGCCAGTGTTATGTGACATGCCAAGCTAGTGCCATGTGTTGTTTTAGATGTGCACTGTGCAGCACTGAATGCAAAGCCCTAACTCGGCATCCAGCCATTTCCCACTGCATCAGAAAAGGTCCTACTGGGGTTACCACTGTTACCAGGTAACTGCTCTGGTGGTGGGGATTGTTTCTGGGTAGGGCTGACTGTAGGCGCATGCAGCAGAAAGCTGGAGAGGCAGGCACATGAGGATTTGAGCATCTGTGCAGCTGCATACACTGCTCTCTTCAGTCTTGAGGCTGTATGACACATCTCACACTGTATCCATGCAGCCTTGGACAGACAGCATCCAGTCTACTGGTCCCCTTAGCCCTGCTCTTTCTGCTGTGGCCCTAAGATCAACTAACTGAAGTTTGTTAGGGGAATAGTGCTTTTTAGAAAGGTGTCAGTGGGAAGAATAAGTGAGTGCACACACGCCCCTCCCCATGCAGCATTGTCTAGTTCAGGGTGAGAGGGAACTTGTTCCTAGCAAAGAAGAGACATGTGCTGGTGTGGCTGATGTATAGCATCATGCTGATACTTCACACATTAATGTAAGGTTTATTTTTATAGTTTTTATTTTTTCTCTGTCTCAGATTTTACAGCTTCCCATAGTAGTTCTGCTGTTCCAGTCAGTAAACTTATATTTGTCTGCACCTCCATGCTTCCTCCTTTTCCTTGCTTTGCTCCTGTTGGCTGCCCTAAATCTCTTTAACCAGCTAACCTCACACCAGAATCACATTCAAAAGAATATTAAATGAATCCACAGTGGAGGAATTTATATATTTATTTACTTATTAGTACTGCTTAGGTCCAGTTTCACATATTGCAATTTTTTTTTTTTAAATGATTAGCCCAGCAGTGGATGATCCACCGCTGGGCTAATAATAATAAAAAAAATTTGATTTAGTTGTTTTTTGGGATGTTGGGGTGGAGAGCGAAATTGCATGGGGTCCAATCAATATTAAAGACGGCCCTGATGGTAATAGTTCCAATTTATTACTATTAGCAAATGTGCTTCATTCTCTTGGTAGCCTTTGTTGAAGGAGCAGCAATGCACTATGGGGAGCAAGCTGGCCACATCTGGCGAGCCACTGACAAGCAGCAAATATGTGCAGCCAAAAATCAGCAGCTAGCTCCCAGTAATACATTGCGGCTCGTGAGCCTACCTAGTCATGCTTTTCAACAAAGGATACCAAGAAAATAAAGCATATAAGATAATATAAGTATAATGGAAATGGAATTTACTGTCCCTTTAAATTATTTTATTGTTTCCAACCAGTAAATGAAATTCCCATTGTGTCCACCAGATGTCACATAAGGCCAGTTTATATTATAGTGTTACTTCACAGATAATGTTCTAATTCTTTTCTTTATACTCAAGCAGGTAAACATTCTAGTTGCATTATCTGTTATTCCAAAGAAAACACTTGCATACTGTATATTACAAATACTACAAATCCTCATTTATCATTTGCAGTTGCAGAAAATGTCTACATGAACAATATTTTAAAATTAAGAAAATGGTTTAGTTTAGAATAATATTAATTCCCCACTCTACCATGTCTACTAATATAAATGTATTTATTTCTACACAAATATTTTAAAATATTTAATGACTACAAAATAATTAACAAATTTTAATTATTAAAATAAATTAAACTTATTTTATAAATGAATGTAGGGATATTTCTTGCTGTGTAATTAAAGTTTTATCTCTTCATATTAAGCTTAAATTTCATATCTCTGCAAAAAAAAAACTTAAAATTCCTTAAACTGATTTGCATATTTTAAAATATTAGTTTAAATATTTATATATTTTTTTTACAATGTAAATTTTAAATGCCATTTTAACAATTTTAATAGATAAAAATTTAATAGCGGTGATATAAAATATATAAAATGGTGTTCATTTTGTAAGTAAAGAAATTGCTAAATGTGTCAAATGCTGGTGTTTTGTATCTTTTATTAGTGTCATAATAATTAGTAATATAAAAAAGATTAACCATATAAATGTTAAGAAGACATAACTATTCAAATGTCAAATATAAAATGTTATAGCTTTTACAAGTATTTGAAAAATGTATAATTTATTAAAATTTTTAGATTACAGAAAATGTGGAGATTATTTCAAAACTAAATTTTTGTTTTCTTTTAATGGATATGTTTATTTAAATTTTAAAATAAAAAAAATAAATAAAAAATATGCATACTTATTTATTTAAATCTTTTTAAGTCAGAGTTTATACAAATTAATGCAAGTGAATATTTTCTCCATAATTTTAGCTTTTTGACATTTACCTTTTCTAAGAATAATTGTATTGCAGTTATCATGGTCTCAACAGACTGATACAACTTGTATACTCATCAGGTCATGTGTTATGAAAGTTTCCAGTTTACAAGTTTTAAAGAATAGACCAGGAAAGACTGAGTCTATTTAGTGGCGTATTTACAGTAGTAGTCTATGTTTTTAAATGAAGCTTGACAATATACATTAGTTAGCAAACAACAGCTAGCGGAATACACAAGGGTAGGAACGCTTAGAGGGTACACGCTTTGTTTTTTTGTTAAAAGCACACAGCAGAAAGGTCTATCTGTCAAACCTAAACTTCAACACCAGACTTTACATTTCCTGGGAAAGAAAAATGCAGAATTGTGTACCAGACACCAATTATCTTGCTTGATGGAAAGATCAATTATGCAGTGTGTTTTTTACTCCTCTCAAACCAAAAGTATTGCAGTGTATCATGCTTTCCATCAAATTAATTTAAAATATTCGGGAAGTTTTGTTATGGAAATTAGAGATTTTACTGACTTAGTAATTAAGACGTATTATAGACAGTACCCTTGTCTTCTTGTATATAATGTAAAGAAAAAAGAAAGGGCTTTTCCAAAAAAAGAAATCATAAGAAATTTACAATTAGAGGTAACATATTTACCAGAAGAGAATCAAATGACATTAGAAAGTGGATGTAAAATTCACTACAGTTGTACTTTAATAAGGAAATAAGCCAGACATTTGTGGTCTTATTTTTAATAAGCTTGTTTTAGAAATGCTATAATCATAAAAAATACTTGTAGGAATCAAACGGAAAGGGACTGGTATCACTTTAATAGACAACCTATTGGGAAATACCACAATTCTAAACAGCAGACCATGAAGACAAGAAAATAATAAAAAAAGAAAAAGAAAATAAGGTCTGTTTTACTGCACTGTAATATTCTTAGTGAATGATGAAAAAGTAAGGGTATTATCTATAAATAATACAAATGCACATAAATAACCTTTATAACCAACACACATGCAATCATAGTTAGCAATTTATATTAATTTGAGAGACATTGTACACAAATAGTTTGTAGCATGCATATTAAAGCCCAGCAATTACATATTTATATTATATATATATTTATTTATTTTAATTTCTTAACTTTTACTTTTAAATCAATAAATATTAAAAAAATAAATTAAGTGAAACATTTGAAACAAAATGGCATAATATGTACGTATGTAATTATTCATGATTTACTAGCTAGCAGGGCCACAGCTCTATTGGCAAACATTGATAAGCCTTTAAAAGTCTGACAAGAATGTAGATTTATTTATCATGGCAACAACATTTTCTATAAAAAATTTAGAAATTAAGAAAAATGATAATAATTTTGAAACACAATCATTTATAGACAGAACAAAGAAAAAACATTACAATGCCCCCTAAATATAATTATATTGGTATTTAGATTTTTATCTGCTCAGTATCCATTTTAAAACCTCAACAAACTACTTTCTTACAGTTACTTGCAGTTCCAGCTCCAAAATCTCCCGACATGGGGTCATGAGTCTTGCTTTGAGCATTTCTGTCTGTCTGAGGTCTTTCTATCTCTTTATCTACCCCTTAGACTCAAGGTTTGTGTGTCTACCAGTGTGAAAAAACAGCTCAGGATTTATCAAACTCTAGCATGAACACCAGAAAAATCTTGTTATGTCATGATCAATTGCTTTACATTACAGCTATGATGTTATATATATTCAGTGTAGGGTTAACAGAAAGATTTCTAGTTTGCTTGAGTTATTAATGTTAATCTGTGACATACATGTGACCAAACTGCTACACACTGTAATTAGACTGAGGAGATATGCAACATGGAGTTTATGAGATGTTTAACAAAATTAATTGATGAATTTGTGAATTAAAGCACAAGACTTTAGAAAGATAGATAGATGATAGATATCTGTATATGTCTTAATAAATTATAAGAATTAGTAATATATTTGAGTGTGTGTTTCTATCCCAGGTTTTTGTCAGCATTGTATTAGAATTAGTGACTTCTTATACAGTATGGTGCATACTCTACTTATAGTAAAGATGAAACTACCAAGTGAGCTGAAAAATATGTTACTATTTGGTATTATAGTCAAGTTAAACCTTCTTTTAATCTGATAGATAATCATTTTAAAGGTAATACAAGTATAACTTACTTATACTAGACAGGAAATTATGTTTAATAAAATGAATAAAAAGTACAGTTAATTTAAATTAACCATAAAGCATACAAAAATGTATTGTAAAGAAAATTTAAATGAAATCATTCAAAAGAAAAATAAACTTAAATGAAGAAACTCCTGAAATGACTGTGCATTTAGTTAGTTGTGCTTTACAATATTTTTTATTTAATTTCTTAACTTTTAAATCAATAAATATGAACTATTTCTGCATTTTGGATATGGCTAAAAAGCAAAAGCTATTTTTTGGTAAGGACTGATAAGGATTTGTTAATCTCAAAGAAGTCTATGGCATAAGACACCTATGTACACTATCACATTATTGTTACCATCAGAACTACTGCCTATCATGTAAAGCCGTATTTATTAGTTGAAAAAAAATAGTTTATAAAACATAATATGTAACAGAACTTTATACCCATAATCAAACACTATAAGCAAATTACAAGAAAGCCCACATCAATTATAACAAGATTTTCTTGATTCAAATTGCACAAGGAAGAGAGGTGTTATGTAATGACCTTGAAAAGGTCAATTGCTAGATATACATTATGTTCTACATGCATTACCGGACGATTAATATGCTAGTGTCACATTAGGTTGCCTGGCCTTAAATTATTTGTGTCTCCCTCCTGCTACTGTAAGGTACTATTCACATAAGTATTATATTTGTAGTATAATAGGCAAGTAACACATGTAGTGGACAAGTAAGAACTTAGGCTTTTTATTTATATTGATGATTAGTACCTGTTTAATATATTTACAATTCTCTTGACTAATAATAAATAGTATTTTTTGTTTATG
>NC_069500.1:480203167-480208167 GCF_027579735.1 Bombina bombina
TAAAACAGCGCATTTTAATTTTTAGTAAGCGTAATATTAAAGTTTAAACATACGCCAGGTTCTCTCTGTGTAATTCGTCCTCCATTGCAAACTTTTACTTAGCAGAAAGCTCTCTTTATTTCTATGGGAGACAGCTCACCAGTCGCAGGGACAGCCCTTTTTTTTTTTTGACAATTGCACCAAGGCTAAACCTGGTTTTTCACATTTTTGCTTGCAAACTTTTGCTAATCGGGCCCCTAGTGTCTGAGAGGTAATCTCTGCCAAGTATAATTTTTCAGGAGCCTCTATATATTAAAATTCATATAATTTCTACCATCATGACAACTGCTAAATCATATAAAGCTGTGTTTAAAAACCCCTTAATGACCAGTGACGTACCCTGTATGTCGCTGGTCTTTCTATGGTGGATGTTTTTCAATAGCGAAGACTCACCACCAGTGACGAGACCACATTATTTTAGCAAGCCTGCAGGAGGAAGGGAGCGTCTAATAGTGCGGTCTTTCCTGCTTGAAATAAGATTTGCGCTATTACACCCAGACAAACCCTTTGCGGCCAGCAACTTACAGGGTACGTCGTGGTCATTAACGGGTTATTCAATTAAAATAATATTGTTATTAAACCTATGAATAGATAAACTATCCACACATTACAAAATGCAATAATTATAAGTAGCTGTAGCTCATATCAATTATTACAGACAAAATGTTCTTTGGTCAAACATTACTAAAGAAGAAGAGTCGGAACAAAGTAAAAAAAGGTTAGGCACTATATGTTTATTATGGGGAGGTTAGACAGCAAGCTTTGTACGTCTGTGTGTCTGCATGCGTGCCTGTGTGTTGTATGTATTTATAGGAGGCTGGAGTTAGTAGTGAGAAAAGAAAAAAAATACTAGTCAATTCATTATTAAAGGGGCAGTCTAGTCAAAATTAAACTTTCATGATTCAGATACGGCATGAAATTTTAAACAACTTTCCAATTTACTTCTATTATCTAATTTGCTCAATTCGTTAGATATCCTTTGTTGAAGAAATAGCAATGCACATGTGTGAGCCAATCACACAAGGCCTCTATGTGCAGCAACCAATCAGCAGCTACTGAGCATATCTAGATATGCTTTTCAGCAAGTGATATCAAGAGAATGAAGCAAATGAGATAATAGAAGTAAATTAGAAAGTTGTTTAAAATGACACGCTCTTTCTAAATCACGAAAGAAAAAATGTGGGTTTCATGTCCCTTTAAATATCAGAAAATGCCTGATATGAAGAGAGAGAGATAGATAGATAGAGAGAGAGAGAGAGAGAGAGAGAGAGAGAGGGCCTCATATTCAAAAGTTCAACGGAATAGAGAAATTATGCAAAATCTTTGGTATTTTTTTAGACCTTATATTATAATGTAGAAGTCTCTCCTTCACATACAAAACCTGCATAGTGAGATAAATATCTTTCAAATTAAAATTTGTGTTTCTAACATTTTTTTAGGGACCTCTCCATACTGACGAGATGTCTTAGATCATCTCACCTGAGCAGCGAGCTTTTGTATATCAGCCCGAGAGAGAGAGAGAGAGAGAGAGAGAGAGAGAGAGAGAGAGAGAGAGAGAGAGAGAGAGAGAGAGATAGAGAGAGGGAGAGAGAGAGAGGGAGAGGGAGGGAGAGAGAGAGAGAGAGAGAGAGAGAGAGAGGGAGAGAGAGAGAGGGAGAGAGAGGGAGAGAGAGGGAGAGAGAGGGAGAGAGAGATAATTAGGATAAATATTAATTATCAAACTAAATACAATTATTACATTTAATAAGCACATTCACTAAACTTGACAAACTACATTTATGCAAAGGAAATTGATTAATTCTGAATGTGAAAACATGAATCATTAAACCTATTACCTAAATATACCAGTGCTCAACAAAATAAAGCAAAATAATTAAAAAATATTCATAAAAATGGATGAAAATAAGACTAAAATAAAACTTAAGAGATTTGTGTGTATTATTAAATAGTTAATCAAAATGTTCTAAATGAACTGATTGATTTACCTTCTTACAAACAAAAGGGAAATCTCTGACAGCGTGTAGTTTAAATAATACCAAGATTTTTGGTATTTTATCAAATACAAAATATCCATACAATGTTTAAGTAACTGCCATTTTGAAGAACAATGTATTTACCTGATACGTACATTGCACAAAGTATTACCGTGACTGAGGAAGTCAGCTACATAATTGTAGCTTTAATAACAAAACAAAAAAAAATCTAAAATACTGGGAAACGTGATTTGTTTTCAATGAGTGCGAGGAGCTGAAAGAATGTGAATTTGAGTGACGTCTATGAAAGAGCACTATCAGAAAACCAAATTGTGCTTCCTAAATGTAACCAGTAGATGGCAGTAGGGGACAGTATTATTTCAATTGTATCCTCACCTCCTGCTTTCAACAAGCGACAGAGCCATAAAAAGATTGAAGATATCGCGGCAGGCGCCAGGTGAGCAATACACAGGATGATCCAGAGATATGGTTCTCTCTTTACCCTCTATCCACCAGCGCCACAATAGTTACTCATTAACTTTACTATATACAAATAAGTTGCAGGGAAGACCAGTTTGGAGCCAGCCTCCACTTGTAGGGATTGGTCCCAAACAAACATTTGCTTTTAATTAACCCCTTCAGGGCATTGGGCCCACAATGCTTTGCTGAGCCCTGTAGGGGGGTAAAAGAAAAATGAAAGTCCAGCTATTTTAACTGTCTGCCTTCCCCAGTACCTGTAATGCACACTATTTATTTTATAACGTGTGCTCAGGTCCTGGCGCTATAGGGGGGCGTCTTCAGATACAGAGCAGTACTGGCGTTGGCTTCAGGGGGACGGCAAATAAAGAGAACTCGGTCCCTATTCTCCCGCACTGGCACCATTGTTATCTGAACACCAATTGCTTCCTCAAATTAATTCCAGTAATCAACAAATTAGCCCAAAGACACCTGATTATTTTAGTGGAAGTGCATCATACGTAGTATAGTTATTGATTAATAAGCAGTTTATCAGGATTCAGTGTTATTTATAGTTTTGCTTTTTATTTCTGTGATAAATACCATAGACCGTAATAGAAAAGATTATAACTGTGTGATCACAATATATATAATAATTGTCTTTCACATTAGCTCGTTTCTCATTCAACTTATTTGATCTGTCTCTCAACTTTGTTTATATATCATGGTATATAATAACAACATACAGTTTTCTATTGTATTAGTAACTGCTTTTATGACATTTTAGTTTAAAAATCTGTTCTGCTTTTAAATATGTCTCCCTTTAAACTAGAAAAGAAGCCGTTTTATTAAATACATCTAATTAACAACTGCTCAAATTAATGTAAAATTTGTCTTATCTTTGCCATTTCTTGTTTTAAATATTTACTTGGAAAAAAAACCTATTCACTTATATTTGATATTTAGAGTGATTTACTACTAATTCAACCACAATCTGTTACGTATTTAAAGTGTATTTTACACAATAAATTCACATGACATTTTACTAAAACATTTTTAATTTATTGTGTAAAATTCTTGTATTTCAAATGTGTATTTCCAATACTGAACGTCAATTGTTCTTTCTTTCTAATTAAAACATAATTAAATATTTAGCTGCATTTGTGTATTTATTGATATCTGGTTCACTACGTGTTTTATAGTAATTTCATTTTTAACATGTATTTATTTTTTTACTAAGGGAAGTGAAGAATACTAAAGAAATAAAAATGGATATATTTTTCCAGAATTAAGAATAAGAAGCGACTTTCTACCAATTAAACATAATGTTTATCAAGATTCAGAACCACCTTTGTAATTATTTATAAATAACACTATAAAATGAATATAACTGAATGTAATTTGTTTTGTAAGAATACTATTTTATGATCTATAACTAATTATCTACATTTAAATTATTTTTGCAATGTCTGGATTTATAAATCGTTTACCTTAATTGTATTTATTTGAATTCATATTGTAAATATTAATTCCAAGTTTACAAATATATATTTATCCTGTTTATATCTCTAACACAAATTCACATGCTATGTTTACTAAAAGCACACACACACACACACACATATATATATATATATATATATATATATATATATATATATATATATATATATAGATAGATAGATAGATAGATAGATAGATAGATAGATACACATGTATTCTCTTGTAATTTAAAAGGCTGTTTTAAATGGGCTCTCGGAGTGTCTGTCAATTTTGAAATTCTAAAAGTGCTTTTTATACACAAATACAATTAAATTACTTGTTTTATTTACCTACATTTTTGAATTGGTTCACAAAAGTTGTTGGTATAATTTAGCTTTAAAGATCTGAAATGTTTTACTTAGGACTTGCTTGCAAAAACAATACTCACTATAATGCTTTAAAGTGAATACAAAGCATCCATTAGATAAAATGTAAAAAATAACTTGAGCATAAAACTTTTAAATCCAGTCATCAAATCTGATTTCAATTATTTTCCAGAGAATAAAACTGCCTTAATTTATGTATAAAAAAATCTGCAATTGATATCTTTGGAGCCAATACTGAATTGATTATTTGTATTTAAACATAAGCATATATACTATATATTTAGAAATTAGCCGTACATAATTGTAATTTATTTTACATAGATAAAAACTACTAATGTTACACGGTTACTGATAAAAAAAAAGCCACATAAGTGAATGCTTAGTAAACTGGTTTCCAGAAACAAATAAAAGCTGCATTTTTCATCTGATTGTTATTTAGATTCTGGCATAAGCTTCTTCAGCGCGAGCCAAGTCAATTTCTTTAAATCTGACCTTTATATACAGGAAACATTAAGTCACCTGCTAAACACACCAATAGAAATATATATTCTATAGTCCAATTATGTCTTTGTTACTTTTACAGTAACATTAGATTATTGACGGTAAGAGCAAAAGCAGATCTTCTGACTATTAAGCAAACAAGACTCCTATCTTATCTTTAGTA